>NC_134358.1:430219912-430519912 GCF_048569485.1 Anomaloglossus baeobatrachus
ATACAAAATGTATTTTTGGTAGTTGCTAAACAATGAGATTTCCACCTGTTCATATCCCATCTGGGATCCGTCACTGCAGTTGTGTGCAGCTGCACTATACCCACTGGTAAAATCCGTTACTGTACATTATTTTGCTATTTGCCTTAACTAATGAAGTTTTTGCCTTTGGGAGCACTGACGGTACCTCGCCTCATGCTGGTCTCACACTCTTATTTTATTACTGTTATACTTTATTATGCATCATTGCATTTTGCTCTCAGATATGTGCCTCAGTTTCTTATAAATCTGTGTCTATGACAGTCTCCTTGTCTTATTTATCGCATCAGACTTTTTTGGATAGGTTGACTTTTTCTAGCAATAAAACACTTGACTGTAATTTTGCAATTTTTAGTTTGTGGTTAAGAATTGAATTCATAGCTGTATAAAACTTTGGGCGACTTTGTGGGGAAGGTATAAAAAGAATAAAAGAGATCATAATAAATCTTTCCTAGTGTAGTAGTACTGCAATTGTCCCTTTTCTTAGGTAGTAACCCAAGAGCTTTAGGAAATTCTAAATATTCCATGCTTACTGCTCTTCACCGGGATAAAAGCTGCTGTTCATGGATGCCTGTTTTCTGGTATTACTTTCTTGGACCCCTAAGCGGATCACAACAGCCTACAGTTACAGTTCACTGCAGAATCCAGACTGCTGTATTTTTCAGTTGCTTCTTTTATGCAAATGTATGTTTATTTTTAGTTCCTTTAATTATTAAATAATTAATTTGTTATACTTTTCAGTTTAATATTTTTACTTGCCTTTAGACGGCCATACTGGAGGCACACACGTCCTTCATCTACTATGTGTAATGACAATACTGCAAGGCAGTGATATAACTTGAAGCACATGGGCCCCAATGCAAAAGCTCCAATGGGGCCCCCAATTATTGCAAGACTTTAATTGCATTGGTCTTCACATATAGGACAAAGGGACTTTTTAGGTCCCTTATGCTCCAGGGTCCGGGTGCAATTGCAACCCCTAAAAATAGTAATTATGGCCTTGCTGGACAGTGTGTATGCTATACGACATTGGAAATTAATGGGAGTCAGTCAAGAAGACGCAGAGTGCAAGCTACTCCTATGAAAACCAAGAAGTGGCAGAGGACGGAAAATAGCAATATTTGTGTACATGGTATATAGTGTGACTATTCCCATATACATTTAAATAGCTGTTTGCTAAATGCTTCCTCAGCCAACAACTATTCTAACAAGTTCATCTTTACACATGTGCAGCGCCCCATGGGGCAGGTGGTTAACCTACTTGTTGCTGGGCTATTGCGGGTCGGGTCAGATGATGTCACGGGTGGCCTTACCCGGTTCAGTTGTATAAATGAAGGGAAAGTGGGGTGATTGCGAAAAGTTTGTCGTGATGCCACCTGTGGTATGCAGCCAGGGAGTAGCCACCGCTGCAGAATTCCTCACCGGGGTGGGTGTTATGGCAGCCGGGATGGTGTCGCTTCCCACAGGCTGAGCGAGCCCCAGGTGGATGACAGGGTTTGGCAGTGGAAGCACCGGAGCGTGGGGCGACAGCGTCACTAATCAGAGTCTGAGTTGGCAACTGCAGTTCCCGGTTGTTTTTACTCACTGATTTAAAGCTGCACCCAGGTGCTGGTCTCTGCCATTGTGGCCTCCCGTCATCCCAAGCAAGTAAAGGGGCCACCACCGGTGTTTGAAGAGAGAAAGAGAGAGAGTGTCCTTTTCCTAGGATGTCCCCCTCAGCAGTTAGGAACCCGGGCTGAGCTCCCGCTCCAAGACCCGGCCTAGTGAAGTCCAAGAGTTCCAGAGGTGTCTTGTCAGAACTATTGTTGCAACTCATCTAATCTATGTATGTGTGTTGCACCTACTTCTACCCCCAAGTGGACCCCGTCCAGCAGGTGGCTGGCTTCAGTGACCGGAGAAGTCCCATGCATAGTGGTGGCCACCCCCCTGCCTACCCTGAGCCATCCCACCCTGTGAGAAGGCTCATAAGCTGTATGTAGAGTGTGAATGTGGAACACCAGTGATTAACCCCCTCCTTACCTTAGATGGATACCGCACCTTAACTGAGGTGCAGCACCCTGTGGCTACCAGAGCCTCAGGGGCGCCACACATGCACACTCACCCCAGTTGATCATTCATATATTCTTGTCGATTAGCCTAGCAAAAAGTAGATTACAGACAGTAGAGTTGACAGTCAATACAGCGAAATTATCATGTATCCTACAAAAAACAAAGCATCAGGCTCCTTGCTATTGTGACGTCCCTGGACTATCAGGTCGTCCCAGGGTATTGCACGATCTACCCTCCCATGCAATATCCACCTCCTTCTTGGTTATGGGTCCCCAACTACATGGAGTTGCCTATATCAGCTAATCAAAATCCTAGGTACACTCTGCACCACACCCACCAGACACACCAGTGGACGGCCTGAGTGGAATAGGGTCGCCCATTGCACCATCACCGGGCTGGGACCAGGCCACGACAGGGTCCGTGGACCCTAGGTCAGGGAGTAGCTTCAGATAACCTGACAATTTACCCGACGAGAATGGAGCCTTTAAGATCTGCTCTCCACCCGCTCCAAAATCGGGGTACTAGTGCAACGAGGGGGATAGGATTTTCCACTCAAACGGTCCAGAAAATCCCAAGCGTGAACCCTGAGAGCAAGCTCCCACACTTAGCTATAGTGGGGAGCAGGACTCAGCAAGTTCCATACTACCGGGACCAATAGAGAAGTAAACTTAGTGCCAGGAGGCAGATCACAGATCACCAGGCAGCACCATTGGGGACGGGACCCGAACTAGTTCCACACAGCGGCAGCGGTGTACAGAACTTTGGTTTATCCAGTTGTCAGCTTAATGGACTAAGTGAGTACGCAAGTGACCCCTTCGCACCCATCGGTATTCCCCCAGCATCACCAAGCCCTGGGGTATTCCCCCTACCCGTGGAGGGTCCTAACACCTGGCTGTCCTATTCCATCAGCCCCGGGTACTCCCAACTGCAGCGGTGGTACTCCTAATTACCACATATCATGGGTAGCGTCACAAACTAACACAATCCCCTGTAAATACCCCCTTCATTTGAGTAGCCGCACGACCCCTGGGTCCGGAGACCCCTCAAGCCACCGCGTATCCGGATCCGTACAGCCTGGATGCTGGCACGGGGGCAGCACATTATAGTAGCCAGGGCTAGTGTTAAGTGAGGGGGTAAACTGGGCAATTTCCCATGGCCCCCACTCCCTACAGCAGGCGCTACACTAATAATAGCATTAAAACAATTTAAAAAAAATTAAAAATACACATATTTGCTTTTGTAGAAGTCTGATTTATCAAAACATAAAGTAAATTTATCCAATCAGTAAACAACATAAGAAGAAAAACAAAACTCCAGAATTACATTTTTTGGTCTTGGCAACAGTGCAATAAAATACAAAACATCATGTCTGCCCCAAAATGGTGTCAGTGAAAAGGTCAGCTCAGGGAGCAAAAACATAAGCCCTCACACAGCCCCATGTACTGAAAATGAAAACGTTACAGTTCTCCAAAAATGGCCACAAGAGCAAAAAAAAAGAAATTTTCACAAATTTCAGAATTTTTTTTACACCACTTAAATAAAAAACCCCAAACCCCTACACGTTTAGTATCTGCATACTCATACTGACCTGAAGAATCATCTTGTGAGGTCAGTTTTACCAAACAGTTAACATAGTAAATAAAAAAACTAAACAAAAAACCATTGTGGAATTGCACTTTTTTTTGCAATTTAAAGCCATTTGGCATTTTTTCCCCGTTTTATAGTAAACTATGTGGGAGAATGAACAGTTTTATTCAAAAATACAACTCATCCCACAAAAAACAAGCCCTCATATGGCTATGTGTAACGAAAAATATAAAAACATGGAAAATCGCCTGGGGTGATAGCATTAAAATCCTTCTAATAGCTATACATAATAGCAGCAGGCCTTATTTTTTGGATGTTCATGGTGGGTTTAGTAACAAAGAAAAAAATTAATCATATCCATAACAATAAGCAAGCAGCTTGGTGAGAAGACAACTGTTGGTGCAAATAATAGAAAATACAAGTGCATCTCAATAACTTAGAATATCATCAAAAAGTTAATTTATTTCAGTAATTCCATACAAAAAGCGAAATGCATATATTATATAGAGTCATTAAACACAGAGTGATCTATTTCAAGTGTTTATTTCTGTTAATGTTGATGATTATGGCTTACAGACAATGAAAACCCAAAAGTCATTATCTCAGAAAATTAGAATATTATATAAAACCAACTGAAAAAATTATTTTAAACTCAGAAATGTTGGTGCCTACTGAAAAGTCTGTATAGTAAATGCCCTCAATACTTGGTCAGTGCTCCTTTTGCATGAATTACTGCATCAATGCAGCATGGCATGGAGGTGATCAGCCTGTGGCACTGCTGAGGTGATATGGAAGACCAGGTGGCTTTGATAGTAGCCTTCAGCTTGTCTGCATTGTTGGGGCTTGTGTCTCATCTTCCTCTTGACAATACCCCATAGATTGTCTATGGGGTTTAGGTCAGATGAGTTTGCTGGCCAATCAAGCACAGTGATACTGTAGTTATTAAACCAGGTGTTGGTACTTTTGGTAGTGTGAACAGGTGCCAAGTCCTGCTGGAAAATGAAATTTCCATCTCCAAAAAGCTTGTCGTCAGAGGGAACAAATATTTCCTGGTAGACGGCTGTGCTGACTTTGGTCTTGATAAAACACAGTGACCTACACCAGCAGATGATATGGCTCCCCAAATCATCACTGATTGTGAAAATTTCACAATAGACCTCAAGCAGCTTGGATTGTGGCCTCTCCACTCTTCCTCCAGACTGTGGGACCTTGATTTCCAAATGAAATGCATATTTTGCTTTCATCTGAAAAAAACACCTTGGATCACTGAGCAACAGTCCAGTTCTTTTTCTCCTTGACCCAGGTAAGACACTTCTGGCATTGTCTATTGGTCATGAGTGCTTGACACAAGGAATACGTCAGTTGTAGCCCATGTCCTGGACACGTCTGTGTGTTGTAGCTCTTGAAGCACTGACTCCAGCAACAATCCACTCCTTGTGAGTCTCCCCCAAATTTTTGAATGGCCTTTTCTTAACAATCCTATCAAGGCTGCAGTTATCCCGGTTGCTTTTGCACCTTTTTCTACCACACTTTTTCCTTCCCTCAACTTTCCATTAATATGCTTGGATACAACCCTCTGTGAACAACCAGCTTCTTTAGCAATGACCTTTTGTGGCTAAGGCTGCTTTCACACATCAGGTTTTTGCTGTGCAGCACAATCCGGCGCTTTGCAGAAAAAACGCATCAGGTTTTTTTGCCGCTGGGTGCGTTTTTTCCTCATAGACTTTTATTAGAGCCGGATTGTGCCGCATGTACTCGCGTTTGATCCGTTTTTGCCGGTTGCGGCAAAAATCGTCACTCCGGTGGCCACACAGGACACAGAGAGGAACGTTTTTTGACAGCGGCAAAAAAACGCATAGCGCCGCATGCGGCGCCATGCGGCATGGTACATAATGAAAGTCTATGCACGCTGAATCTGGTGGCATGCATCAAACGCCAGAAGAATGTACCGGATTCGGTTTTTACTTCTGAGCATGCCCAGAAGGGATTCTCTGGCCTAAGAAAATCAGTGCGAGTGGAGTGCGATAAAACATCGCATTCCTCTTGCAGCAATTCTATCCTGTTTGTCAGCACACGAGCGATTATTTTCTCAGTCCTAATCGGACTGAAAAATCGCACTGCACTTGCGGTACACCGGTGTACCGTGCGTGCAGGTCGAGAATGGCAATAGTCGGCTACGGAGGAGAGAGGCAGATAAATCTCTCCTTCCCCTCCTCCGTGCCAGCCCGCCCCTCCTGAGAGCTGGCCCGGCCCCGCAGCTGAGGTCCGCTCGCACAGTCGGACCGCACTCAGACGCAGGGACACTAACATGACATTTGGCTCCTGCTGTGCTGTCAGCGCGAGCTGAGTGTCATGCGAGCATCGCAGAAGTGCCCCGTGTGGCTCCAGCCTCTCTCTCTCTCTCACACTCACACTCACTGACTCATTCACTCACTCTCACCCACTCACCAATCACCAGCGTGGCACTGCACGGCTGACACACTGCTGGCGGCTTCTCCTGATTTAAAAATGCCGGCCGCCCATTATTCAATCTCGTATTCACTGCTTTCCCTGCCCACCTGCGCCTATGATTGGTTGCAGTCAGACACGCCCCCACGCTCAGTGACAGCTGTCTCACTGCAACCAATCACAGCCGCCGGTGGGCGTGTCTATATTATTCAGTAAAATAAATAAATAAATAATCTAAAAAAAACGGCGTGCGGTTCCCCCCAATTTTGATACCAGCCAAGATAAAGCCACACGGCTGAAGGCTGGTATTCTCAGGATGGGGAGCTCCACGTTATGGGGAGCCCCCAAGCCTAACGATATCAGCCAGCAGCCGACCGGAATTGCCGCATCCATTAGATGCGACAGTCCCAGGACTCTACCTGGCTCATCCTCAATTGCCCTGGTGCGGTGGCAATCGAGGTAATAAGGGGTTAATCATGGCAGGCGTCTATGAGACACCCCAATGATTAGCCTGTAAGTGAAAGTAAATAAACACATACACCCGAAAAAGTACTTTATTTGGAATAAAAGACAAAAAACGACCCTCTTTCACCATTTTATTAAAATCCCCAAATGCCCCTCCAGGTCCGACGTAATCCACAGAGGTCCCACGACGATTTCAGCTCTAATACATGAAGCTGACAGGAACGGCAATAGAACACCGCCGCTCCCGGGAGCTCCACGCAGCAACTGAAGGGAGTCACGCTATCAGCGGGGATGTCACTGAGGTAATGCTGTGGTGTGTGCGGTGATGATGTGTGCGAGAGTGCCGGTGTATGTGCGGTGATTGTGCATGCGGGGGTGCCGGTGTATGTGCGGTGATGATGCGTGCAGTAGTGCCGGTGTATGTGCGGTGATGGTGCATGCGGGAGTGCTGGTGTATGTGCGGTCATGATGCGTGCGGGAGTGCCGGTGTATGTGCGGTGATGGTGCATGCGGGAGTGCCGGTGTATGTGTGGTGATGATGCGTGCGGGAGTGCCGGTGTATGTGCGGTGATGGTGCGTGCGGGAGTGCCGGTGTATGTGCAGTGATGATGTGTGCAGGAGTGCCGGTGTATGTGCGGTGATGGTGCATGCGGGAGTGCCGGTGTATGTGCGGTGATGATGCATGCGGGAGTGCCAGTGTATGTGCGGTGATGATGTGTGCAGGAGTGCCGGTGTATGTGCGTTGATGGTGCATTCGGGAGAGCCAGTGTATGTGCGGTGATGATGCGTGCGGGAGCGTCGGTGTATGTGCGGTGATGGTGCGTGCGGGACTGACGGTGTATGTGCGGTGATGATGAGTGCGGGAGTGCCTGTGTATGTGCGGTGATGGTGCGTGCGGGAGTGCCAGTGTATGTGCGGTGATGATGTGTGCAGGAGTGCCGGTGTATGTGCGTTGATGGTGCATTCGGGAGAGCCAGTGTATGTGCGGTGATGATGCGTGCGGGAGCGTCGGTGTATGTGCGGTGATGGTGCGTGCGGGACTGACGGTGTATGTGCGGTGATGATGAGTGCGGGAGTGCCTGTGTATGTGCGGTGATGGTGCGTGCGGGAGTGCCAGTGTATGTGCGGTGATGATGTGTGCAAGAGTGCCGGTGTATGTGCGTTGATGGTGCATTCGGGAGAGCCAGTGTATGTGCGGTGATGATGCGTGCGGGAGTGCCGGTGTATGTGCGGTGATGGTGCGTGCGGGACTGCCGGTGTATGTGCAGTGATGATGTGTGCAGGAGTGCCGGTGTATGTGCGGTGATGGTGCATGCGGGAGTGCCGGTGTATGTGCGGTGATGATGCATGCGGGAGTGCCGGTGTATGTGCGGTGATGGTGCGTGCGGGAGAGCCAGTGTATGTGCGGTGATGATGCGTGCGGGAGTGCCGGTGTATGTGCGGTGATGGTGTGTGCGGGACTGATGGTGTATGTGCGGTGATGATGAGTGCGGGAGTGCCTGTGTATGTGCGGTGATGATGCCTGCAGGAGTGCTGGTGTATGTGTGGTGATGGTGCGTGTGAGAGTGCCGGTGTATGTGCGGTGATGATGGGGTCTCTCTCTCTCTCAGCATAATTTAAAAAAAAAAAACAAGAAAAAAAAAACAAAAACGGATCCGTTGCATCAGTTGTTACACAATCTGAGACGGATCCGTTGCATTAGGTACAAACCGGATTGTACCTGATTGCAAAAAACTGATGTGTGAAAGCAGCCTTACCCTCCTTGTGGAGTGTGTCAATGACTGCCTTCTGGACATTGTCAAGTCAGCAGTCTTTCCCCATGATAGTGTCCCTTACTGCACCAGACTAAGGGACCATTTTAAAAGCTTAAGAAGCTTTTGCAGGTGTTTTGTGGTAATTATTCTGATTTTCTGAGATAATGACTTTTGGGTTTTCATTGGCTGTAAGCCAGAATCATCAACATTAACAGAAATAAACACTTGAACTAGATCACTCTATTTGTAATGACTCTATATAATATATACGTCTCACTTTTTTTTTATTGAATTACTGAAATAAAATTAAGTTTTTGATGATATTCTAATTTATTGAGATGCACTTGTATTAGAAACACAAGATGACTGCCAATCTTTCTCGGTCTAGGGATCCATGCAATATCTCACCTCATTGGGCAATGATGATTCTGAGAAAGGTCAGAAATCAGCCCAGAACTACACTGGAGGACCTGGTCAATGACCTAAAGAGAGCTTGGACATGGCAGAAAAACACTTTTTTTTGCCAAGAGAGGCAGATTTGGTGCTGAAATTTATACACCATATTCCTGTACCCAATCTGCATCTCCTGGCAAAAATAAAAATATTTGCATCATTATCACATTAAAACTGCATCATGTTTTGATGTGTTTTTCGCCAGAAGATGCAGGATTGGTGCAGAAATATGGTGTATAAATTTCAGCACTAAATCTGTATTTCTTGGGAAAAAAACATGGTTTTCTGCCAGGAGATGCTTGCCTTTGAACTCGGTAACCTCACCTAAGTTCATACTTACATAGGTTGAAAAAAGACGTAGGTCCATCTAGTTCAACCTTCCTCCACCAATTCTACATTTTGCCCCTAAGTCACTTATAACTAACAATGTTGTGTGTACTGAGGAAATTATCCAGCCCTTTTTTTTAAGCTGTTATAGTATCTGCCATTACTACCTCTTGTGGTAGGGCATTCCACAGTCTGACTGCTCTAACTGTAAAGAACCCTTCTCTTTTTAGCTGCCGGAATCGCTTTTCTTCCATTCGCAGTGTATGCCCCAAGGTCCTTAGTATTGTCTTTGGAAGGAATAAGTCATGTGCCAGTCCTTTATATTGACCACACATGTATTTATACATATAAATGAGATCTCCTCTGAGACGTCTTTTTTCTAAGCTAAACATATCTAACCTTTCAACCTCTCATCATATGGGAAGCCTTCCATTCCTTGTAGTAGTCTAGTTAGCCACCTTTGAACTGATTATAACTTTTGTATGTCCTTTTTAAAATGTGGAGCCCAAAACTGGATCCCATATTCCAGATGTGGCCTTACAAGTGATCTATAGAGGGGTAACAATACGTTGGAATCCTGGGATCTAATCTCTCTTTTTATACACCCTAAAATCTTGTTTGCTTTAGCAGCTGCTGCTTGACATTGAGTGCTGCTGCTCAGCTTATTTGTAATGAGAATACCCAAGTACTTCTCCTGTTCTGTAGTCCCGAGTTTACTTCCATTTAATGTATATGCAGCTTTAGGATTACTCTGTCCTAGGTGCATTACTTTACATTTATCAACATTAAATCTCATTTGCCAAGTATCTGCCCATTCTGACATCTTATCCAGATCTTTTTGTAATATTGTACTATCAAGGTCAATTTTTAATATCCTACATAGTTTGGTGTCATCAGCAATGTTTTTTTAGGTTTTTGCACCCAGTTCGGACTTAGAATGGTGTTCCAAACGTTATTCCTATTTGTTAGTATTTTTTCGTTTGTGAACCCTCCCCAACCACACCTATTGCCAATCCATATCATACGCATAAATAGCCTGGGTCTCAGCTTCCCATACACGGTAAGTTTTTTAACTGCATGAGAGGACACACACAAGCTAGGGACCCCAACGTAGAGAAATACTTTGGCGTAGTGTTGGGGCTCTATTGCATTGATCAATTCAGTAGCTAAATTTCTCTTGATTCATATGTTCATGGCAGTAATGCAGATTCCATTTTTCATATTTTCACTCTTGCATATAGCTATTGGATTTTTCAAGTCAGTATTCACACAGCAGTTTCTGCTATTTCATGTATTCCCCTTACATAGTCACTGGTGTGCATACCTTATCTCCCCATAGTGATGTTTTTTTAGGTTTTTGCACCCAGTTCGGACTTAGAATGGTGTTCCAAACGTTATTCCTATTTATCAGCAAAGACCGACACTTTACTATCAATCCCATCCACAAGGTCATTAATAAAGAGATTAAAAAGAATTGGTAAAGTACAGATCCCTGCTGCCCCCCACTGCTGACTATAGCCCATTTAGAGAATGTACCATTTAGAACTACTCTTTGTTTCCTATCTTTTAGCCAATTCCTTACCCAGTTGCATATAGTTTCCTGTTGTCCTTGCTTCTGGAGCTTTAGTATAAGGATATTATGTGGTACAGTATCAAATGCCTTTGCAAAGTCCAAATAAATCCCATCAGCTGCATTACCAATATCCAGATTTGCACTTACCTCCTCATAGAACCCCAACAGGTTGATTAGACACGATTTATCTTTCATGAATCCATGCTGTCTGTCAGTTATTATATTATATTCTGCAATATATTTTTGCATATCATTCCTTAAAATGCCCTCAAAAACTTTGCATACTACTGATGTCAGGCTTACTGGATGGTAGTTGCCTGGATACACCCTCTTTCCTTTCTTAAATATTGGTACCACATCAGCAATCCTCCAATCCTGAGGCAGCAACCCTGTTACAAGCGAGTCTAAAAAGATAAGATTCAGGGGTCTTTCAAATACGGAACTAAATTCCCTCAATATTTGTGGATGAATGCCATCTGACCCGAGGGATTTGTCAATGTTTAATTTACTCAGACGCAGGCGTACTTCTTCTTGTGTTAAATTAAAGGAGAAACACGAGTTTTTGTAGTGCAAACAATACATAATTTATTTAGTGAATATGGTGACAAAGGCTTGAAAGAGTTAAAATGAACACTAAAAGCCGGATCAAAAATTAGATTTTACATGTACCGAATATAGTAGGTCCAATACATCCATAAGCAATGTCCCTCTGTTTACAACATATAAAGGTATACAAAACCGTATTCATATATAATCCAGAGGGAACATTAGTATACCCAAATCAATAATGGCTGTATCAGGGCCAATGGCAGGCAAGAGGGCATAAAGTCAGATGGATGGGTCCAGTACACCCCCAGGAAATGTCCCTCTGTTCACAACATATAGATAAGAGTGTACAAAGGCATGTTCACATATAATACAGAGGGAACATTATTATACTCTAATAGAGAGTGGATGTACCGGAACCCATGACAAATGCAGGAGCATGCAGTCAGATCATGACATTCAATCATTAGCGTTCCTAGTGAGTCCAGGGTTTTGGTAAGCGCAATGCAGGAAACATCCGGCCACAACTCACACCCCTTATCTGCCAGGCCCACGTCCGATAACAAGTGCTGTAGTAAGGATTTTGATCCGGAAAAGAGGCCCCAAATAGCCCAACGTACGTTTCGATGAAGGTATTCAATCTTCTTCAGGGGATGGGATGCCATGAGGTACGTAGCGAAATGCTGGTTTTTAAATGGTGGCGGTGTCTTTCCAATCCCGGAAATCACGTAGTGGCGCATGCGCAAATCCACCCGCGAAGTCTCGCGTGATGCACCACCGTCACATCATCCCGCGCATGCGCGGAAGCGGGGACGCGTCACCATAGCTCCCGCGCATGCGCCCGACACCAGACGGCGGTGACAGTCACGGAGACACAGGCAGGGGGACCCGGACATGCGCGCATGAGGACCGGGAAAGGAAAGAAAGTACATACATCAAAACATTATATTAAAGGCCACCGGTGACAAAGTTTTCCAAAAGGGTCCATAATAGCATCATTAGGTGGATAAAGTGCCTATATGGGAAAAACCAAATAGAGCCAGCATTAAAAGATGGGACCATAAGAACAGTTAAAAAGGGGGTTAAAAGTCATATTAACAATGACAAGAATTGCAGTAAGGCAAAAGGTGGTCACTCGGAGAATATCAAAACCAACTAAAATAAGAGAATTTTACACCTAGTTTTTTAATTATAACGATGTTATAGAAAGGAAGCGTAGCTAATGGACTCATTAAGTCCCTGGGGGCCATAGTATTAAGAGTGAGAATCCATTTCACTTCACATTGTGCCAAGCGCTTTTTAAGATCACCACCCCTGATCCCCCCATTTATCATATCAATACCTCTGACTTTCAATTGGGAAGGGTCACAGGAGTGGTGAGTCCTAAAATGCCTTGGCAAGGTTTTCAGAAGTGTATCATCAGTTACCGTCTGTGTCTCCGTGACTGTCACCGCCGTCTGGTGTCGGGCGCATACGCGGGAGCTATGGTGACGCGTCCCCGCTCCCGCGCATGCGCGGGATGATGTGACGGCGGTGCATCACGCGAGACTTCGCGGGTGGATCTGCTCATGCGCCACTACGTGATTTCCGGGATTGGAAAGACACCGCCACCATTTAAAAACCAGCATTTCGCTACGTACCTCATGGCATCCCATCCCCTGAAGAAGATTGAATACCTTCATCGAAACGTACGTTGGGCTATTTGGGGCCTCTTTTCCGGATCAAAATCCTTACTACAGCACTTGTTATCGGACGTGGGCCTGGCAGATAAGGGGTGTGAGTTGTGACCGGATGTTTCCTGCATTGCGCTTACCAAAACCCTGGACTCACTAGGAACGCTAATGATTGAATGTCATGATCTGACTGCATGCTCCTGCATTTGTCATGGGTTCCGGTACATCCACTCTCTATTAGAGTATAATAATGTTCCCTCTGTATTATATGTGAACATGCCTTTGTACACTCTTATCTATATGTTGTGAACAGAGGGACATTTCCTGGGGGTGTACTGGACCCATCCATCTGACTTTATGCCCTCTTGCCTGCCATTGGCCCTGATACAGCAATTATTGATTTGGGTATACTAATGTTCCCTCTGGATTATATATGAATACGGTTTTGTATACCTTTATATGTTGTAAACAGAGGGACATTTCTTATGGATGTATTGGACCTACTATATTCGGTACATGTAAAATCTAATTTTTGATCCGGCTTTTAGTGTTCATTTTAACTCTTTCAAGCCTTTGTCACCATATTCACTAAATAAATTATGTATTGTTTGCACTACAAAAACTCGTGTTTCTCCTGTCTTGGAATTAATTAGGAGTTTGTGCCACCTGTGTGATCCCTGGATAGTCAGGGACGCCGGGTATATGACTAGTATGGTATTCTGGAAATTTGTTATGATATTGTGTTAAATTAAGTATATCAGGTGGTGAACTTTGATTTTTCACTTGTTGAATGATACGTGGCACAGTCAGTTCCTTTGTAAACACTGATGCGAAGTGCCTGTTTAATATCTTAGTCTTTTGTTTGTCCTCTATAACTAACTTGTTATTATATTTTAAGGGGCCGATACTATCCTTTGTTTTCCTTTTGGAATTAATGTATTTATAAAAGATTTTGGAATTTATTTTAATGTCCTTGGCGATTTTTGTTTCAGTAGCTAATTTTGCTTGTTTGATTTGTTTTTTTGCATTTCCTATTGATATCTTTATACTTCTGAAATGCTATTTCTGTATTCTCAGCCCTTAAGATTTTAAACGCTCTTTGTTTTTATTTTATTATACTTTGTACAGTCTTATTTATCCGTAGTGGTTTCTTTTTATTCATGGACATTTTATTACCAGAGGGTATACGTTTTTTACAGGACTCTAGTAGTATAACCTTAAACTTACCCCATTTATGTTCGGTATCCCCAAGTACCATAACATTGTCCCAATCTACACATTTAAGCTCTTCCCTTAATTTGTTAAAATAAGCTTTCCTAAAAGTCCTGGTTTTAGCATTTCCCCTTTTAAATGTTCTATTGAATATTACTTTGAAGCTTACTATATTATGATCGCTGGTGCCCAAGTGCTCCCGTACCTGTAGATCTGAAATTGTATCTGGTCTATTTGACAGGACCAGATCTAGCAAATTATCTCCCCTTGTCGGTTCATTTACCATCTGAGAGAGATAATTGTCTTGAATTGTAGATAAGAACTTACAGCTTTTAGCCCAACCAGGAGATTCTATGTCAAACTGAATGTTTGGATTGTTGAAATCCCCCATAATAAGAATCCGATTATTATTATTATTATTATTATTATTAGCTGCCTTTTCAATTTGTTCCAGCATTTCACCCTCTACCTGTTCAGGTATGTTAGGAGGCTTATAGCAAACTACATTTACCCATACTGACTCTACATTGTTGCAGTTCCCCACAATGTCATCATTCAACACAGGTTTTAGGTTAGATTTGATAAATATACACACCCTACCACCTTTTTTTGTCTTTCCTGTCCTTCCTGAACGTAGTATAACCCGCTATGTTTTTCACCCAGTCACGGCTTTCATTCAGCCAGGGTTCCGTAATGCCCACCACATCATAATTCATGGTTGATATAAGAGTCTCCAATTCATTCATTTTGTTTGCAAGACTTCTTATATTTGCCAGTAGACAATCCCTTCATTCATTGCATGTCCCAGCCCCCCCAATCCTTCATTGACCCCTACCGTCTCACTGTCTCTATCTGCTCTATCACCTTATTTGCTCCACTATCCTCCCTCCCCACAGATCCTAGTTTAAAAGCTCCTCCATCCGTCTGACCATTTCCTCCCCCAGCACAGCTGCACCCTCCCCATTGAGGTGCAGCCTGTCGCTACCGTAGAGCCTGTGGCCGACTGAGAAGTCAGCCCAGTTCTCCATGAACCCGAACCCTTCCTTCCTGCACCAATTTCTAAGCCACGTATTTTTCTCCCTAAGCTCCTGCTATCTTTCTAGGGACGCTTGTGGCACTGGTAGTATTTCTAAAAACACCACCTTGGAGGTCCTGAACTTCAGCTTTTCTCCTAGTTCCCTAGTTCACAGACCTGGTATTTTTTTTTTGTATTTTATTTAAAATAAAGGATTTTTTGGGTGTTTGTGTTTAACTCTTTTCACTTACAGATTAGTAATGGAGGGGTCTCATAGACACCTCCCATTACTAATCTAGGGCTTAGTTGCACCTGTGAGCTGTCATTAACACCTTATTAACCCGATTGCCACTGCACCAGAGCAATCGTGATGAGCTGAGTAAAGTGCCGGAATTGTCACATCAATCAATCAATGGATGTGACAATTCTGGGTGGTTGCAGGCTGCTATTTTTAGGCTGGGGGCCAAATAACCATGGGTCTCCCCACCATTGAAATACCAGCCCCAAGTATCAACTTTATCATGGCTGGGTATCAAAATTAGGAAGGGGGGGGGGACGTAAGCCATTTTTTAAAATTATTTATTTAAATAATTTTAAAAAGTCACATGGGGTCCCTCTTATTTTGATACACAGCCAAGATAAGCAGACAGTTGAGGGCTGCAGCCTATACCCGTATGCTTTATCTGTGCTGGGTATCATAAAATGGGGGGACCCTAGGTCAATTTTTTTTATATGTATATATATATATATATATATATATATATATATATATATATATATATATGTATTTGAACCACTATAGGGACACAAACAGCGTGTGCGACTGCAAGCAGTACAACATGCTGTCACACAGGGTAGATGCGCTGTCTGACTGCAAGCAATCTCATATGCCAGGACTGCCAGTAAGCGGGGTAAGCAGTGCATATGGATGAGGTTAATCAGCGGGCCCGGAAGTAATATCACAGCCACGCAAGAGACTCAGTAAGTATAACTCGTCTGCTCTAATCCCCCTAGCCCTTTCTACCACCATTTTAAAGAGCCTGAGTCAGGTCCTCATAGACATATGGGGATCAGAGTCCGGCCCTGAACCGGGATTTTTTTTAAACACTCTGATTCTGGATATTTGCAGGTTCGCCCATCACTAATCATTATTCAATTGTGTAATTGCATCAATATGAGGGTCATTAATAGAGATGAGCGATGTTCGAGGTTCGCCAATTTCATGTTCGAGTGATTTGGGGGGGTGTTCGAGTCGTTCAACGAACTCGAATGATTTGCTAAAAGTTCGGCAGTTCGAGTTACGTTCGAGTACGGTTCGATCACCAAAAGCGTGGCTTCTCATAGTAAGTATGTGCGCACCTTGCGTATCTGCATGCGTCCTGCATCCCCAGCACAATCCCTCTCTCTTTTCTACGCACTGATCATGATCTATGAAAGCGCCATTTTCTGGGGAGGCTGCAGACTGCAATTCGCAGCAGGGGTGCCCAGAAAGCTTGGGTACACTGAGCTGCGGATTCCAATCACCAGCTGCCTAGTTGTACCTGGCTGGACACAAAAATTGGGCGAAGCCCACGTCATTTTTTTTTAATTAATTCATGAAATTCATGAAATAATTAAAAAAAAAAAAAGGGCTTCCCTATATTTTTGGTTCCCAGCCGGGTACAAATAGGCAGCTGGGGATTGGGGGCAGCCCGTAGCTGCCTGCTGTACCTGGCTAGCATACAAAAACATGGCGAAACCCACGTAACTTTTTTTGGGGGGGGGCAAAAAACTCCTGCATACAGTCCTGGATGGAGTATGCTGAGCCTTGTAGTTCTGCAGCTGCTCTCTGCTGGCTGTCTGTATGGAGGAGATCAGACAGCAGCTGCAAAACTACAAGGCTCAGCATGCTCCATTCACTAGTGTATGCAGGAGAGCAGGCAGCAGCTGCAGAACTACTTTTGTTTTTAGTCCACAAATACAATGTAGATATTTCACTGTTAAGCCTATGCATGTGTCCTTTATTACACCTGAAATAGGAAAAAATTAACATGGTTAGAGCTACATAAATCATGGTAAACTTTTAACGTTTGCTCTGATTTTCACACTTAATGATATTTAAATGTTTTTACCTTGGGGTTAAAAGCAAATATATTTAGACTTACCATGTTTTGATCTAAGCAAAGTTATGTACTTATTTTTATCAAATGATACTCTGAAAAAATATTTATTCATTAATTTTTCAGAATTTTCAAAACATGTCACCAAGAAGCAAATCTAAAGACAGATAAAAGAGCATAAAAGATGGTTTATACAATACTGCAATCCAAGAATAACATAAATGTTCAGAAATACAGATTATTTTTATATATTTTGAGATGTTCCCTTTAGTCCACAGCAGACAAGAAATCTGTGTACATATTTTTAAAGGTAGAGCTATGGTTATTAGACTATTAAAGTGATCATATTCTCAATTCATATCATCTGAATGCATACTGAGTAAGGAATTAATTCCAATATATTTAAACTGTTTGACAACCTTGACAACCACCGGGAGCCTTAACACATACTGACTCCAGCTACTGGCTGCCCAGCTGCTTCCACAATCCTGAAGACACCCTCACTGCTTACATCATGGACTTCACCTCCCACTCCAGCTCTCAAGTCAGTGTCCTTCCTGGTTCTCACTGAAGGTCATCCACTATTGACTTCCACGGGGTCATTGTCATGTCCTTCGCCTTTATACTCCCACACCTTCCGAGGCCTCTCATTTTGATGCCCCTAAAACTAAGAACTTCAATATACCTATAGAGATCTCTCCCCTGAGGCGTCCCACTGTAACAGGTGGATGAAATGCGTCAGCAGGTTGTATAAAAGGGACATCAATAGTGGGATAGACCACACTGTGTATTGTCCTTTGGAGGATGGGAGTCAAAGGATGGAGTATGACAGGGTATATTGGGTTTCCTGCTGTACAGTCTGCCAAGGATTGTCGTCCCACATCCATGTACGGCCTTTTCTAGACGATCATATGGTGAGGGTGAGCCAATTTTTATTGTGCACTGGTACACTTTGAGCACTTTATCACTTTATACAATGTCCTTTTTGTAGGGGTTATTTTAAGATTAATTGTTAACGGTTAAATTTTAGTATCTATCATATCATATCCCTGCTTTGTTGATGATATTGGATGCAATAATTTGGCTACCTTGTAGCATTTCTTTTTTGACATACTATACCTGATATTTGCTTATGTTTATGTTTTGCTACCATATCTTTCAGTACACTGATGAAGGTCCAGTGTGAACCGAAACGTCTGTGCTAGTTCTGTTTGTATTGCCTCAAATAAATTACCAATGTTATTTTAATCTTATCTGAGTGTCAAGTCTTATTCTCTAAAGCTATAATTCACCAAGGTGTGGAGGGAGGAGCTGTCTAATATGGCACCTTCTCACATGGGATAGGCCAGGGAAGCAGAACTCTGTAGGACACAATGGATATAAATTCCAGAAGAATCTGGCCACGCTTCCCTAATTCCAGGTGGAGTAACTCCAGACAGGAGGATGCATCAGTGCTGGGAGTGCTGTAAAGCAGCTCAGTGGGAAGACTTGCCACTTGGGGGAGCAGATCGGCGACTGCATTGAGTACGCCGACGTTGAGATGTTTTGCGAGACACCATCGTAACATTAACAATAGTTAATAATTTTTACCAAATGTATATAGTCATGGTCAAAAATTTTGAGACTAACATTTCGGTTTTCCCAAAGTTTGCTGCCAGTGATTCTAAATCTTTTGATTTGATGCTTCTATGGTAATTAAAGTAAAAAATATAAGCATTTCATATGTTTTTAAACTATTATTTGCATCAAGTTTATGTAATGACTAAATAGTTACAGTGTTCACCGTTATTCTTCAAACTTCTGCAATGCATCCTGACATGCCGGATATCAGCTTCTGAGCCAAATCCTGTCTGATGGCAACTCATTTTTGTTCAACTAGTGTTTGGAGTCAATCACAATGTCTGTGTTTTTGTTTGTCTTATCTTTTTGACAAATGATGACAAGCTCTTAATGGGATTGAAATCTGGGGAGTTTTATTATCATGAACCCAAAATTACAGTTTAAGTTTTCTTCACCGAACCACTTAGTTATCACTTTTGCCTTGTGACATGGTCTTCATCAAGCTAGAAAAGGCATTGTTTACCATCAAATTGCTCCTGGATCGTTGGGAGAAGTTGATCTTGGAGGAGGATTAGAGACTATTCTTTATTAATGGAAGAGGTCTTAAGCAAAATTATGAACCTCCTCCATGGATGAAAAGTAATCTCAGTCATGAAAGGTCTCAGGATGCTTTGCTGTTGGTATGACTCATGGTAGTGCTTCCAGATGTCCCAAACAGTATGAGTGGAGCTTCATCAGAGAAAATAACCACCGCAATCATCCATAGTCCAATCCCTTCCTGCAAAGTAGTTTTCTCTTATATTCCCAGTTTTATCTTTTATTTCCATTAATGGTGCTGTGTTCATAAGATTGGTGTGGAAGTCACTAAGTCACTAAACGTATGGAGGAGTTTGATGGGAATTTAATGTATATAGCTAATTTCAATTCAATTAGTATCCCTTTAAGAATGCCTTTAAGTTCAACTCTAAATAAAAAATAAGACTTTTTAGAAAGACACTCTTCAACTTGATGTTCCACAGAAGTATTAAGTAATCACGAAGTTAAGAGACCGCATTTACAGAAGCTCTAAAATTAAAGAAAGAAAGAGAAAAAATATGTATTTGGCCTACCCCTTAATTAAGTTATTTTTAATTCTGACCATTTTCTCTTTCTCTAAAATTAAAGACACCAAGATCTCAGGGGTTGATAGTCCCTCTGATGTCGGGGCAGTATGATCTAGGGTGAAAACCTTGGATTATGCTAACTCAAAAACATCAATATCACCCCATCTGTAGGCTGTACTTAATTATAATATGTAACCGCCTGCTTGGTATAGTAATTGGTTGTTGAAGTATCATGTTTTTGCCTAATTGGTTGTATGTTGATTTTCCTATGGCCCTCCTACATGTACATCCTACTGTAGTTTTACTATAATAATGGAGTCAGCTCTGCCTTTGTTTTGTACAGAACTCATTGTAGCTACAATAAAGCTTTCTTTACTCCAAAAAAGTGGTTGCGTAATCCTTGGGAGACTGAGAAGTTATTCCTTATCACGGTTCCTGTCATTTATGAGGCTATGGCAGTTGTGTGTACCCTGTGTCAAGCGCTGTTATGTTATGACTAGTATTACTGCTATGGAAACACTGTGACTGTTAGGTTGGGGGATGTCATTGTAATAGGTCAGTTATGGCTGTTACTGATAATGGAGATAATGGCACTAGCACTTTTTTGTGGCCATTATGTCCTTTACTGTTAGGTTGGGTAAATTTGAGGGTTTTTTTGTTTTGTTTTTTTTTGCATTGCTTCATATTATGATTTCATATTTATATGTGCATCGGTAGAGAGACATAAACTTATTTAAAAAGAATAGATTTTGAATGATTTATAAATACTGTCTTTCCTCTAAGACTTCGGGCGTATGTTATAGGCGCAAAATGCATGGAAAGGCAAATCTATGTGTCCTATGTCATATTTAAAACATGTAACAGCTAATTTCCCAATCTCTCTGAAATTACACTGTTTTATCCCGGGAGAAAGTACTTTCATTAGTTGGTTATGTATAATTCAAAGCCTTGGATCACTGATCTACTTACTATTCCATTTTGATCTTCAAAGTTAAAATATTTAACTACATATGAGAAGCTTATATGAAGAGACCTTTGTGAGCGGATAGGTAGAGGCGGCCAGTCACATCTGCACTCTCCTCTTTTAGTTGACACAATATATTTTATTAGTTGTTAGTGGCCTTTTGCCGGCGTGCATTGTTTGCATTAAATATGCATACCAGCAGCTGACTGTACAATGTTCTCTCACACAGAATTAGAAATAGAAAACGAAGAAGAAGATCAGCTGGAATAATTTGTTTAAAATAACATTTGTTCTTCATATGCAGTATATTAATTGTGCTTGGCTAGAAGTCTAAAAGAATAAAACAAGAACAGGCTTTTCCGCTTTTTATTGATTTTGAAATTGGAAGTCACTATTAGAGTCCTTTTTTATTTATTTTTCATGAATATGTAGGAAATCATGTGGGTTTTACTTATTCTTTGTTGAGAACATTGTATCCCTGCATATTAACATTTAATATTGCAAAAGCTGCTTAGACTTGTTATGCCAATTGAGACTTAGATTTTCAAAAATGTCATGAAATATTTTACTATTATTACGATTTCATGATTATGCATGAAATTAGAAATAAGATCTTAAATTTAACCTCTTACAGGGGTTTTCCCATTTCAACTTTTTTGTTTTACACAAGACAACACAATAAAATCAACTGGTAATCACCGTCCCTAGGTCCAGTGCTGCCTTCCCAGGTTCTCCTTAATGTAGCCTAACATGGTCTCAGTTTTGGGGAGAAAGTATAAGTATCTTGGTGGTTCCATGCCTGGAAGAAAGGGAATGATGCAGACATATGGCCAATAACACAGCAGGGAATCATACCTCTAGTTAGGGAAGACAATAGTGAACCCCAGATTGGGCACAAGCAATGTAGAGAAACTATGTGCTGAGCAGAGTCTCACACATGAGGTACAGTTTTGAAGCAATTGTGAAAACAAGATGGACCCCACTGTGTAATCTAGTCAGTTGACCAATCAATGACCAGAGAAGGAAGCTGTACTCTCAAAATCTCCAGTGCATCTAAGAGTGGCAAAAGAATTGTCCTCAATGTAAAGTGTACCTGTGGCACCCCAGTGGTCCTGGGAGCCACAGTGGTGTTGTTCTCATCACTGGGAGCAATGCCATGTTTGGAAACAGTGGGGAAATCTCTGCCAGGAACACTAACATGCAACACCACTTCCTTCTCAACACCAGTAGGGGGACCTCATAACCTGTGTGGAAGGGAGCCTCTTTGGACATACTGACTTGAAGGAGGGATTAGGGAGTAACAGGAAGCCAGACCTCAGAACAGTAGTACGAAGCAAAGAGAACGGTTGCTGTCTGAGAGCTGCTACCCAGCTCTCCAGGACCGAGCACATAGAGCGGGATACCGGAATCCCAGACTACTGGGTGCTTATGGCCCAGTAGTAATGCTGGAGGGCAGAGGATTCTACCTCTTCAGGCCCATCTGAAATCCGGAGGCGAAGTGGCAAGAAAGAGCACGGGGTCGCTTCTATAGAGTGGGCCCCAGTACCGACTTGCACTACCCGTCAGACGGAAGATACAAACACACATAGAAAGAGGGACGCTGTGCAGCTTCAGGCAACAGCGACCTACACCTGCACACAGAAGGAGGTTTACAACTACCAGACAGAGAGAAACCTCCCCTGCGGCTTCCAGCCTGGCCGGGCAACTAACTCCTGGACTACACTGAGTACCAGTAAAAGGTAAAAGGAGACTCCAATCTGTGTTGTCCTGTTCTTGTCATCACCCTCAGTCCTGCATCCCTAACGTATCACTCCATTCTACCATTATAATATCCCTGGCGCTTAGCTTCACCTGCAGGAAGCAAGACCACTCTAGCTGCAGTGACATCGGCCCCAGGGGACAATGACAGCAGCGGCGGCTATTACTTGGCCGCGTACCGCAGGTGGCATCACGATAAGACTTTCCTCACCATCACCACATCCTCTACCACATTCTTCCTTCCTACCACCCTACACCTTCCCATCCCTGTACACCTCGGGGTCACAAAACTAGGGCAGGCCACTCCATGACGATGTAGAGGATCTGCATCCCCGACCCGGCGACGAATCGGGTTAACCCCCTCGACCCCAGGGTGTTACACACCAATCTGGAGAGTTACCTTCTTATTCCCAAAATGGATATGACCACCAGAAATCATGGAACCATTTGCAGAGATTAGCTTTAGATGCGTCTGCATGGAGAAACAAAAGCAATTCTCAACCTTCTGGCCAAAGAAAAGTCCATGAAGTTTTCTGCTTCTCCGGAGTCAATGAATACTTTTCCTGAGAACACAGAGAAACTGAGGGAAATGAACATGGGCACGAGTAATTTATCTTTATTGGAAGACTGAGTTACCCCAGGGTGATACCTCCTTTCTTGTCTAGGGGCTGAAGTTTCCATGTGTTTGGGACAGTCTGAGAAAGAGTGATCCCATTCACCACAATATAGACAAAGTCCTAGTGAAAGTTAATGTACTCTTTTGACCAGTGACAATCCTTTCTGAGCCATTAGCATAGGCTCTGGTGTGGGTGGTCTGGGAGGAGATGTTAAAGATGTTCTTGGACGAGAGATATGAGAATGGAAAAAACTGGCATAGAAGACAGCCAGGATTATGTTGTTGTTCCAGGCCAACAACAGCAGACAGTATACAGAACTGGATGGTATAATGTCCCACAGTGCTAATGGGAACCTGACATGTCATTTTCCTATATTAAACTGCCCCCAATGTCTTGTTAGTGATGCAATATGCATCACAAACATGGTGTTCGCAAACAAAAGTTCCCAGTATTTATCTTAGAAAAACACTTTTTATTATTAGGTGAATGGATGTAAGGCCTTCTCTTTAAGTTATTGGGGTGGTGCTTTGAAGCATTTCTGTCACAGTACTCTTCAAATTATGCATGTGCATTGCAGCCTGCTTGATTGCCATGACTGGCCCGACGTCCCGGCAATCGCCAAGTAAATCACACGCTTGCACATTGCCCATCAGATCCCCAGGTATGTGCACTGACTCTTAGTGTGTGTCACCAGCTTCACTTCATATGTGCGCAGGCTCCGGAGCTTACGCACATATGAAATGAAGTTGGGGATGTTTAGTGTACAAGCCCGGAGAGCTGTTGGGCTGTGTGCAAGCATGACAGGTTCCCTTTAATAATTTGTGTCAGCTGTAGTATGGAATCGGCAGCTGAGTGAATGTGACCTGGTTCATCAAACACTTGACAGAATGCAGTTAGGAAGGAGCATAGAGAATGCATTAAGGGGTCGTCCCATTCCCACAATGATGATGCCCATGCAAAAGCATCACCAGAAAATAATGAGAAAATGTATATCACTTTACATCGGTCAAATGAAAAATGCTTAGGGCAAAAATTAAAATGGAAGGCCGATAGGAAATGTTCAGAGGGTCCCATAGTCAAGATAGGCAATAAGGTTTGGTTATCATCCAATAATACTAAGCTGAAAGTACCATTAGTGAAGTCGGGTTCTAAATTTATTGGTCCAAACGATGTTCTAGAAGTAGGCAATTCAGTCGTCCTTAGATTAAAAATAGAGTTTATCCCTTCAGTGTTGTCTGCCTTATCCCCGCAACCTCCAGTTTTTGTCAATGTAGTAATGGAGGTTTAGACTGTGAGGTGCAGAGGATAGTGGTTTTTTTGAGAGTCCAAAATTCCCTCCAATATCTTGTTCATTGGAGGAGATACGGATCCGAGGAGAGGTCCTGGCAGGGTTCCAGATTGTTGGGTAAAGGTTGATCGTCTGGTCAAGGCCTTCCATCTTAGGTTCCCTGAGAAACCTGGGGATCCAGTGGCACCCCTTAAAGTAGGGATACTGTCAATTTCACACAAAACTCTCACCAGAATTTGGAGACAAATTGCACTTCATTGAACAACAACCATTGCTGCTTGTTTCTGGAAAACACACATGGAGTCAAAATTGTCACTACACCTGAAGATAAATTTCCAGATGGGTCTAATTTCCAAAATAGGGTAACTTTGGGGATTCTTATTTTCTGGCACTTAGGGGCTCTGTACATGGCATCTACAAACTATTCTAGGAAAATCTGTACTCCGTCCCTGCCAAGTCTCACCATGTGGCTAAGCAGTACAGTACAGCCACATGTGGGATATTGCCAAGTTTAGCAGACATTAATTGACAAATTTCCCTATTTGAAAATGTAAAATCTGTGGCTAAAACAATTTTTTTTTGGTAAAAATGTAATTATTTTTTCTTCACCACCCAATGGTATAAAATTCTGTGACACACCTATGGTGTCAATATGATCACTGCACCCATGGATTAATTCAGTGAGAGGTGTGGTTTGTAAAATGGGGTCAATTATGGAGGATTTTACCGTTCTGGTACCTCAGGGGCTCTGTCAATGTGACATGGCACCCGCGCAAAACAGTATATTGTGGCACTCAATCCCTCCTCAGATTTCACTGTGTTCAAAAGTAGTTTATGTACATGTAGGGTACTGGTGCACTTAAAAAAACTTGCACAACAAACTTAAAGCTCCATTTTTTCCTATTAGCGCTTATAAAAATTAAAAACTTCAGGCTAAAAGATTTTAGTGGTAAAAATGTACTGCACGCTGTCATTGTGCAACCTGCACAGTGACAGTGCACTATGTGTTGCCGGCTCAGATCACTAGAGCCGACAGCAGAGAAGCGCACACTGTCAGAGTACCCAGGGGCATTAAGAGATCAGTGTCGCTCCAGCAAGTGATGCCACTTTTATAATTATTAACTGCGCCACAGCTGTCACCTGACCTGGTGTCTCCGAAAATCTTTTTCTTATCTGATGGATACTTCATTCTTTGGTTCCCATTATTGTCATTTTCTCTGCTTTCTCAACATCTTTGTTCAGTAGATGGTGAGATTTACTTGCAGACATTTGGTTTAAGCACTATTGTATGTGTTCCTTCACTTCTTTACCTCCTTACACATAACAGGGCAAACGTCAGAAACCTTGAAAAATAAGGGTCAACACTCTAAGTAAGAAGTGTTTGCATGAATTTGATGAATTTGCCATTAAAAGTTTAAAGATTTATGACATGCATATAATTGTACTTAAGTAACCATAGAATATCTGAATAAAATATCTAATAACCCTAAAGCAGCAACTTTGTGAGAACGAAAATTTGTTTCAGTCTCAAAACATTTGGCCACAACTGTACATGCACTCATCAAGGGATGTACCCACCGGGAATATGTAATTCATCTGTTAGGATGTGACACATAAAAAGGACACAAATAGTGAGTAATGTCAAAATAAGGCTGATTCTTTAAAAGTTAAAATTTTATCACAGCATATTTTTAGGGGAGTTATTTTCTTATTTGAAGCCAGTCTACACTTTCTCATAATTTCTCACATTTACAGGTCAGTGACTGACCTGTGCGCCCACATTGGTGACAAAAGACTTCAGTGAGTCAGTTAAAAATCTGAAGATGCATGATATATGTGTCAGTGTGAAATGAGATCATTGGGTCTATTGGGAAAAATACATTATTCTAGTGACATAAAAAGCGAAAGTTTTTACAGTGAAAGGTACATAAGAACTAGACAAAAGAAAACCCATCTGTAATTGAGTAAACCCATCACCTTACTGATGTGAAATCAGTCTCACAGGCTATGAAATCTCTGGAACAGATGGAAAACATTTTCCATCAAAATAGACTTTTTATTTTAAAATAGGATAAGGTTTTATTGACATTGCATGGTTTTACTCCTTTATTTTAAACTGGTTCTTTATTAATGCATGTGGGTAATAGAAAGAATTCACCTGGTTTAAAGTAAGATTCAATCCATTAAGTTTTGACTGTTTTTATAAAATTTGTCATAAAACTAATTTATTATAATCTTGTGACATCAAGTAAAAAAAAAGTATACATTAGTGTATGTTTTTTTAGAAACAATGTGTCCTACGAGTAATGAAAGCGTTTTGTCACGTTTTTTGATAAAAAGAGAGATTAGGGCCCCTATGCTGTTCCTCATGCTAGGGGCTCTGTGCTATCCCTAACCTCAGAAATACTCCTGATGGTGGAGACGCCTGAGTCCTGTTCTTGGCCCTGCTCCTGACCAGACCTAATATGATTTCCCCTGCTCCCACCAGGAATAGACGGGACAGGAGAGAGATGTTAAACACAGATGAAGACAGACAATGGAAAACCAAAACTCTGAAACACTGCACACACAGGATAAGACAATAAGAGATTCAGGAGGAAAACAATAATGGGAATCAAGCAAAAAGACAACTGGCGTAAACTCCACAACCGCACAATGCAACTAGAACTACAAGCACCAAATAGTCTGGGACACCAAGCCACACCAGACCAACTAAGAAACTATAGCTGGCATAGGAGGAAGGACCCAGCCAGTATATATACAGTTAGGTCCAGAAATATTTGGACAGTGACACAATTTTCGCGAGTTGGGCTCTGCATGCTACCACATTGGATTTGAAATGAAACCTCTGCAACAGAATTCAAGTGCAGATTGTAACGTTTAATTTGAAGGTTTGAACAAAAATATCTGATAGAAATTGTAGGAATTGTACACATTTCTTTACAAACACTCCACATTTTAGGAGGTCAAAAGTAATTAGACAAATAAACCAAACCCAAACAAAATATTTTTTTTATTTTCAATATTTTGTTGCTAATCCTTTGGAGGCAATCACTGCCTTAAGTCTGGAACCCATGGACATCACCAAACGCTGGGTTTCCTCCTTCTTAATGCTTTGCCAGGCCTTTACAGCCGCAGCCTTCAGGTCTTGCTTGTTTGTGGGTCTTTCCGTCTTAAGTCTGGATTTGAGCAAGTGAAATGCATGCTCAATTGGGTGAAGATCTGGTGATTGACTTGGCCATTGCAGAATGTTCCACTTTTTTGCACTCATGAACTCCTGGGTAGCTTTGGCTGTATGCTTGGGGTCATTGTCCATCTGTACTATGAAGCGCCGTCCGATCAACTTTGCGGCATTTGGCTGAATCTGGGCTGAAAGTATATCCCGGTACACTTCAGAATTCATCCGGCTACTCTTGTCTGCTGTTATGTCATCAATAAACACAAGTGACCCAGTGCCATTGAAAGCCATGCATGCCCATGCCATCACGTTGCCTCCACCATGTTTTACAGAGGATGTGGTGTGCCTTGGATCATGTGCCGTTCCCTTTCTTCTCCAAACTTTTTTCTTCCCATCATTCTGGTACACGTTGATCTTTGTCTCATTTGTCCATAGAATACTTTTCCAGAACTGAGCTGGCTTCATGAGGTGTTTTTCAGCAAATTTAACTCTGGCCTGTCTATTTTTGGAATTGATTAATGGTTTGCATCTAGATGTGAACCCTTTGTATTTACTTTCATGTAGTCTTCTCTTTACTGTTGACTTAGAGACAGATACACCTACTTCACTGAGAGTGTTCTGGACTTCAGTTGATGTTGTGAACGGGTTCTTCTTCAACAAAGAAAGTATGCGGCGATCATCCACCACTGTTGTCATCCGTGGACGCCCAGGCCTTTTTGAGTTCCCAAGCTCACCAGTCAATTCCTTTTTTCTCAGAATGTACCCGACTGTTGATTTTGCTACTCCAAGCATGTCTGCTATCTCTCTGATGGATTTTTTCTTTTTTTTCAGCCTCAGGATGTTCTGCTTCACCTCAATTGAGAGTTCCTTAGACCGCATGTTGTCTGGTCACAGCAACAGCTTCCAAATGCAAAACCACACACCTGTAATCAACCCCAGACCTTTTAACTACTTCATTGATTACAGGTTAATGAGGGAGACGCCTTCAGAGTTAATTGCAGCCCTTAGAGTCCCTTGTCCAATTACTTTTGGTCCCTTGAAAAAGAGGAGGCTATGAATTACAGAGCTATGATTCCTAAACCCTTTCTCCGATTTGGATGTGAAAACTCTCATATTGCAGCTGGGAGTGTGCACTTTCAGCCCATATTATATATATAATTGTATTTCTGAACATGTTTTTGTAAACAGCTAAAATAACAAAACTTGTGTCACTGTCCAAATATTTCTGGCCCTGACTGTAGGAGGGTAGCAGATGTGATAGGCTGCCTCACAACAGGTGATCAAAAAAGAACAAACAAGCAGAGATTAACACTTGCTATGAATCAGCACATAGCAGGTAGATGCCTGAGCCTACCTGCGTTACTCCCAGACACTAGAGAATCTCTCAGGCGGAGAGTCAAAATCTGCAATGTGAACAGGATGTGACGCCACCATTACAGTTGGCAAAGTTAGCGAAAATCTATGTTTGACAAAAGCTGACAGTTGACATCTTTTAGAGGAATATGTACAAAAAAAACCAAAACAATCATGAGCATTACATCTCATAGCTCTTGATAGTACTGTAAAAATTAGCTTTTAATTTGCATAAACATTATGAAAAAATGTAGCAAGAATGCAACGTGTGAATATAGCCGGGTCATCACTCACCGTATTTCTTTGTATTTATTTAATGGAGGGATTGCAATACATGCTGGAAGACACGCATTTGAGTAAGCCTGTCAGTTTTTTCCAGTTGACAGCCCGATACTCCTATCAGTTATTATGCCCCCGACGGCACTAAAAACCTGCTCTGACAAAATGCTAGCGGCAGGGCAGGCCAGCACCTACATAGCATAGAGAGACAGTTCATGCAAGGTGTCCAATTTGGATACCTAATAGTTGTGTAGCACAGAAGAATCAAGGAGGACACTGGTACGGTCAGCTAGGTACTCTTTCATCATCTTCATAAACTTTTCCCTCCTTGACAGACTACCCTATGCATCAGGGCCTGGGTGCTGGAAGGGTCTAATTAACATGTCCCAGACCTTTGATAGTGTTCCCCTGCCTCTGTTTGATTTGGTTTGTGTCTCCCTCATTTCTCCTCCTTGGTTACCCAAGGAATTATGACCTCGGTCACCAGCATTGTCAGATGGGAATTTTTGTACTAATTGTTCTACTAGGGTCTTCTGGTATTGCACCATTTTACTAGCCCTCTCTGCGGCAGGAAGGAGAGATGGAAAGTTCTCCTTGTAGTGTTGGTTATGAAGGGTGAACAACCAGTAATTGGTTTTCGTCAAAATGCGTATAATGTGAGGGTCACAGAAAAGCCAGTGGGACATAAAGTCAGCCATGTGTGCCAGATACCCAAAAAACAAGACTTCCCTGTCTCCACCAGAAGACTGACTCTCCATCTCTAACCCCTTCTCCTCCTGCTGCTACTCTTCCTCAGGCCATCAATGATGAACAGACAAGAAGCTGGTGCTGGTAGTACCCTCTGTAGTGCAGTGCAGACAACCATCTTCTGTTTCTCCTCCTCCTCATCAGGCTCCTCTTCCTCATTATAATCCAATACACACTAAGAAGGTGAGAGAAGGCTGGAGTGGGTATCATTACCCTGTGTACTTTCTTCATCCATCTCCACCTGGTGCACATGCAACACTTCCTTTTTAATTGTGAGCAGTGCGCTTTTGAATAGACACAGAAGTAGGATGTTACGCTGATTATGATGGCATTTTGAGAATCTCACAGATATTGGACTCCATGCCCAGTTCTTATGTGTAGAGGCTGACCGGAATACCAATAGGCATGTTGTAGCTGGTATTCAACTTCTGCCCTATGCTGATTACAATGTATTGGCAACATATGTAATATTGAATTCCAGTGCATGGTCATGTCACAAACCAGTTGGTGAGGTTGCACTTGCAAGTAGTGCTGCAAAACTGCCAGAACGGCGGCAGCTGTAGCTGACTTGCTGAAAAGGGCTCACATAGAGATGAGCGAGTACCGTAATATTCGTAATGGCAATACTGCATCACGTCATCGGGTCTTATATAAGATTCTTGGGCACGATGCTCAGAACAATGTCCTCTGGAGGCAGTATAAGAGGTTTTCCACTAGTAATTTAACCCCTTCTCATATGACCTAAGTCTTCCTAATAATCAATTAGCACCCAGCTGTTCAATCGAGTAATAAGCAGGGCCGAGCACCCTTGCTTACCACTAATGGGAATCCACAGCTTATGCTGTAGACAAAGAAGATCTTAATCAATTTTATATAAATAAAACTTTATTTACTGGTAAAACTGGTGTAACTCAGCCTCTTCAGTCCCACTTCTTCTAGCTGTCATGGGCCCTGTATTCCACAGCATTTAATCTGGCTTAGGCCGTACTAACTACAGCTGGCTCCTTCATGTCAGGCTCACGCCTAAGTGCCAAGGCTCTTCCAGTTTGTATATACACTGGAGATCAAAATTAGAGAATAACGTATGATCACTTGCATTTTTTTCAGAATTAATGTAATCTACATTGATCAACATTGGAAGGTTTTTTGTAAGGGGTACACCATGCCACTAGAACAGTGTTTTACAAAAGATTCAAAGATTATCAACTTAAAACCTTTGTTTTGCCCAAAACGTGATGATCATAATTAGCGCACAGCAATGACTGTTGCACAGAGAAAGATTATAAGTAAATATTTGAAGATAACAACAGTCACCAATCAGTAGGAAGTGTACAGGACTTTGCTTTGAATGACTTCAGCCCATCTGCGCCGACAGAACATCACTAGTCTCTTACCCTGCTCTAGTGTGATTTTGGTCCACTCTTCTTCCATTCTCTTCCACAGTTGTTTGACTGTTGTTGGTTTCTAGGCCATAACTTTGTCACCAAGGATTTTCTGGAGGTTTTCTATTGGATTTAGATCAGGACTCTGGGCTGGCCATTTCATTGTTTCAATGTTTTCTGTATCAAGGAACTGCTTTACCCATTTTGCTGTGTGACAGGGGGTATTGTCCTGCATGAAAATTGCTGGCTGATTGAGTGATGAATGTAATTAAGAAACCACTTGTTGTTGAAGGTTCTGATACACACTTGCACTCACTCTACCATGCTGTATGAGAGGTCCAACTCCTGGTACAGAAAACATTCCCCAAACCATGACACTTCCTTCATCACCTTTCACTGACTTCTTAACACACTTTGGGTTCAGTCTTTCCCCAGTTTGTCGATGTACATTATGTTTCCCATCAGACCCAAATAAATTAAACTTGCTTTTATCACTAAAATTAACTGTGGACCACTTCTCTGTCCACAGAACATATTCCTCACCAAAGGTGAGTCCAGTCTTTTGATTCTTTCTGCTAATGAGGAGTTTTTAGTCCAAATGCTTTTAAACATTGTGACACTGTATGACGAGACAGATCCTTACCCTGTTCAGTGCTGAACTGACGAGCAATTCCAGCTGCAGTGTTGAAATAATTACTCATGGAGATTCTCTGCATTACCTGTCCTCTCTTGCATTTATCTTTCAAGGGTAAGCAACCTTCTTGGGAGACTTTAAAGAGTTTGTGATGTTATAAAGATGCAATATTCTCAAAATCACAGACTTAGAACAACCAACTTCTCTTACTATGGCTGATAGGATCACCCCTTTGGCCTTCATCTGGACAACCTGCTGCTGGGGGGGTTTCAGTTACTTTGGAACATCACACCATTTTTGCAAAGTCAGCGCAAACTGGAAAGTTAGGTTGCCAGTTACATACGTTTTGACAGATAATTAAGGAAATTAGTACCAGGTGCCATATTAACACCAATAACTTGCAGGTATCTGAAAGTATTCTCTAATTTTGATCAGTGTTCTTTTTTCATTTATCTCATTTACATTTTAATCATGTGCTTTGGAATTAATTCAGTTTATGAAATTAGCTTAAAATACTGCTAGTCTACTCATATTAGGATATAATCACATAGGACGACACAATGGCCTTAACATTTAGGAAATTGTGTGCTGTTCTCTAATTTTGATCTCCAGTGTAGGTTTTTCTGCCAGTAGGTCCAATTACATTTACTACAGAACTTGCTACGCCAGCGATCTTCCTTTAAGGCCCGTTTCACACGTCAGTGAAAAACAGTGACGTTTTTCACTGGCATGTAAAACACGCACATGTCCCTGCGTGTGCCGTGATTCACGGCACACGTGGGTTGTCTAAGTGCAATCCGGGCTCCGTTCTCCGTAGCCCGTGATTGCACTTAGAAAACAACTCACCTGTGCGCGCTCCCGCTGTCCATGGTGCTGATCGTTCCCGCGGTGCAGCATCCGGCCGGTGCTGACCCCCGCAGCAGCTGCTTCCGGGTCGGCTGTGTCGCGCATAATGAATATGCGCGGCAGTAATGAGCCGGCTCAGAAGCAGCAGGGAGAACGGGCTGCAGAGGACATCGCTGGACGCCGGGTGAGTAAAAATGATTTTTATTTTAAAAGCACGTTTTTTTCTGGCACGTGTTTCATGGACCACACCACTGCGTTGTCCGTGGAACATCAGTGATGCCAGAAAAAAATGGACATGTCTCCGTGCGGCAATCACGCACACCCGGGTACGCCGCATGGAGACACGTTCAGTGAAAAATCACTGACGTGTGAGCAGACCCATTCATTATAATGGGTCTGCGTATGTCAGTGATTCTGGTACGTTTTAAAAAAAGCACAAACGTCCCAGAATCACTGACGTGTGAAAGGGGCCTAACACACTACATAGTAATGTGATGTGCCGCAGAAGAAATGCTACCACAGGCCTCCTGTATCTGTTGTTTCAGGTGCCCTGGATCCTGGATCTGCGGTATTGCTCTCTATGTCTCAAGAGTGGGAGAAGAGAATCGCGTTAACAATTCAACACAATGGGCAGCACTTTGTGCACATCCTTTAGTGCAGGGTTCCCCAACTCCAGTCCTCAAGGCCCACCAACAGTGCATGTTTTCAGGATTTCCTTAGCATTGCACTGCTGTTGGAACCAGCACCTGGGCAGGTAATTACATTAACACCTGTGCAATACTAAGGAAATCCCAAAAACCTGCACTGTTGGTGGGCCTTGAGGACTGGAGTTGGGGACCCATGCTTTAGTGGGTTACTGTTGTTTTTCCATGTCACAAACGTGTCAATAACTCGATAATGAAGAAAACTACATTAAAAATGAGCACATCATTGTTTTTCTTGTGCAATTCTCTATATGTTTGATGTGTCACATGACTCCCTTCCCATTGAAAAAGTAAAGTTGAATTCAATATGGCGGCTTTGCAGATAGCCGCCATGGGTGTCACCCGGCCTCAAATGTTTGGCCCCTCCCATGTACTAATATGCCACAAACGGTAAGGTAATATCCGCAACCACTTCCATTTTATCAGGGTGTATCCATACTTATGGCCCACCTTGTAGTATATAATAAATTTACTCCTCTCAGGTAGTGAAAATAAGTAGGTCAGTCCATGCTCCAATAATCTGCATCTGAGTGGTTAATCATTCTTCCTCAGCTAAGTGAAAGATCAATTTCTATAGTCTTCACTCCCCTAGATACCTTCAAAACTCAGCAAGTTTTAAATTAATTTTTCAGATTAATCTATAACGATCCTAGTAACCTCATGGTCTAGTGTGTGCACAAGGTATTCACCAGGGGTCACTATATGATCCTGACGACTACAAAGAAAAGAATGAGGAAAATTCATCTTGTTCAACTTACAAATGTAATATGTCAGCTCAGTCTTCTCAGTAAAGCACCTTACGGTCCTGCCAGAGCTCAAGAATTAAGTAAGCTCCATCACCAATTACATGTATTAAACTCACATAAATATGAGCTGGCACTAAGGAGACTTAAAGCCTCCTACTACAGCTGTGACAATTAAGCAGCAGGCCTTGTAGCTAGTTTCTAAAAAAAAATCAGCTAACGCAAGGATCCATTACATTGCATCTTTTGGATAGGCTGCAAAAAATTAGTTAAAGGCATCATTCTCTTCAAGTGTAACTACTTATTCCAAATGCTACCCATTAATATCAATCCTTAAGCCATTTTTCATAACACCTTTACCACTTGGCAATTTTCAATTTTCGTTTTTTTCCTTCCTTTCTTCCAAGAGACATTACTTTTTATCTTTCCGTCACTATAGCCATATGAGGGCTTCTTTTATGCAGGACTAATTGTACCTTTGAATTACAACATTCAATCTGCCCCATATTTTACTGGAAAACGAAAAAAAAAAAATTCCAAGTGAGTTGAAATTGCAAAAAAGTGCAATTGCATGACTGTTTTTGTTTGTTTGTTTTTTTTTACTTACCATGTTCACTATATGGTACAACTGACTAGTCATTATGATTCCCTGGGTCAGTACGAGTTTTTAGATACCAAATATGTATAGTTTAACTCTTATCTAAGTGGTGAAAAAAAATTCAAAAGTTTGTAAAACAAAAAATAAAATTGCACATTTATTGCCATCTTTAAAGGTCCGTAGCGGTCTAATTTTTCAAGATCTGGTGCGATATGAGGGCTTTTTTTTGCATCTTGAGCTGACATTTTAAATTATACCATTTTTGGGTAAATACGATGATTGATCTCCTGTTATTACATTTTAATATTGCGACAACTAATAAATCATAATTATGGCATTTTGATTTTTTTATTTACTTGCTACTTTATTAAACAGATTGATTTGATTTTATATTATGATAGATTGAGTGAAAAGTGGCGATACCAAATATGTGTAGGTTTTATTATTGTTTATTTTCAACATAACAAAAAGGGGAGATTTGAACTTTAAAGGGTTTTATATTTTTTCATATTTTTAAAACTTTTTTTTCTACATTTTTTATTGATTTTACCAGTCCCACTAGGGGACTTTATACCTGTACTATATGATCGCTTCTGCTATTCAGAGCGATGCTTCAACATTACTCTGATGAGCAGAAATACTGTTCTCCTATGAATGCCGACACAGGAAGTGAACCATCACAGCGACAGTGGTCATCACCTGACCCCATGCTGTCATGACAACCTATTGGTGCCTCATGATCGTGCCACGGGGCCGCCGATGGCGGCAAGGAACTGGGCGATCACCTCTGAAGCACATTACTTCACTCTGTCAAAGTTTGACACCATGATCTAAGGGGTTAACAATTAGCTGCACATGTTGGCTGATCAGATCAGCAGACATTTGTGGGTAATAATGTTGGTTTGCCGCGCAAGTCCACATTAAAGGGAGGCAACCTAGGACGTATAGGTACATCCTAGATCGTATAGGGGTTAAAGTCCAATTTTGTTATTTTCAAATACATCTGGAATGGTAGTTGGCCATGCTTAAGGGTGCTTTACACGCAGCGGCATCGCTAGCAATGTCGCTTATGAAAGCACCCACCCTCATCGTTTGTGCGTCATGGGCAAATCGCTGCCCATGGCGCACAATATCGCTAGTACCCGTCACACAAACTTACCTTCCTAGAAAAGTCGCTGTGGCTGGCAAACAGCCTCTTTTCGAAGGGAGCGGTTCATGCGGCGTCACAGCGACGTCACACAGCAGGCGTCCAATAGGAGGGGCAGAGAGCAGCCGCATGAAAGTCACGCCCATCTCGTTGCCGGAGGACGCAGGTACGGTGTTGTTCGTCGTTCCATGGGGTTTCACACGTAGCGATGTGTGCTGCATCAGGAACGATGAACAACCTGCGTCCAAAAGCAGCAACAATATTTTGGACATGGACGACGTGTCAACAATCAACGATTTGGTAAGTATTTTGCATTGTTAGCGGTCGCTCGTACGTGTCACACGCAATGACGTCGCTAACGAGGCCGGATGTGCGTCACGAATTCCGTGACCCCAACGACATCTCGTTAGCGATGTTGTTGCGTGTAACGGGGCCTTAAGGCTCTGAAATCTTATCATTTCCAAAGAAGAAAGGGTGAAATGAGTGCCCTGAATCTTTTACTCTATTAGTATGTAGCAATCATATCCAGGACAGCAGAGAAAAGCTAGACAGCTAGATATAAGTCCCATTGCAGGAAAACTGTTCCCCTATGCCACTTAGATTAGCTTTACATACCCAACATGACTCCACAGAAACACTTAAGGTTTGTCATAGCCTGATGAGATCTCAGTGAGATCTTGGATCAGAAGGTCACAGAGTGTTGTTGATTACAGATCCACTTTAGTGGAGAGTTGAGAGTTGGAGAGCATTTAATTCCTTCTTGTACTGAAGGGGTTAAGGTTCATTTCCATGCTGCAGTGATTTAACAGGTAGTTGTAATCTCATCTGCAGCCACTCCCTTCTACTGTAAGTATCCACTCCTCACTCCTTCCTATGCCCACTATAGCTCATACCTATGTTGTCCATGTTGAAGGAGCTTGTCTCTGCATAATTGTGATGTAGTTTCTGTTGCAGCTGCAAAGTTCCTGCTGAAGAAACCTAGGTGTGCTTTTTGTTGTGTCTTTCCCCATCTGTTTGTCTTCCCTTCCTCGTGTTGTATTATTGCAGTAGCGAGACTAGTGTCTGTCTAGCCTTCATTAGTCAGGGTGAGTTCAGCGGGGGCCTAGGAATATGATTGATGATTGTTGTATTAGGTGAAGGACCCATCTAGGGATGTTAGGGAAGGTAGGGATCAGCCTCAGGTGAGTGTTAGGAGATCAATCCACTCCCCTCTCCCTAGTGCCAGGGCCTTCCATTGTATTGTTACCCTGGTGTTCCCTCTGTGCTAAGCTGCTCGCCAAGTGTCATCTTGGATGTGACACAACAGGTGCATTCACATCGTGACATTATAGCTGGCCATATTTTTTTCCAGGATTATAATATGAATCCATAAGTTAAAGAATCCAGCACTCAATTGTATTAAAATGAAACAAAGATTCCTTTAATTAGTTGCACCTTGAGTAGTGTACAAACAAAAATGACGTTTCGGTCTAGTAGCCAGACTGAACCAGAAAGCAAGATAGCTTTCTGGGACAGGTTTTCTGGGGGAGGGATAAATTTGTTGTTTCAGGGAGGCTTGTAAACTCTATTTAAGGCTTTATACTGGCTCCTCAGGGAGTGAGGAACAGCAAGTGGGTCTCATTTGTGCAAGGGGATCCCCAGTCCTTGGTCCTCTCCCTTCTGACCGATTCTCAGTCTTTTTGGTCAGTAGGGGAGATTTTTTGTGGGCATACTGTAGGTATCATTTATGATGATCCAAACCATATCTCCCTTGCTGAGACCAAACTTTGGCATGAGGGTAAGTCAGTAGAGGACTTTTGCTCGGAGTTTCACAAATGGACCACTGATACCAGATGGAATGATCCTACCCTCAGAAGCCATTTTTATTAGGGCTTGTCTGAAAGGCTAAAAAATGCCCTGGCTATGTATGAAGCACCTGAGTGTTTAGAGGCGACTATGGCTGCAGCCATTCAAATTTATAGACACCTCAGGGATAGTCCTGTGTTGACCCTTTTTTAATAGATCTCCCTGGGGATGAAAGCTCTCCCGTGGTATCTTATAAACCCATGCAGTTAGGGAAAGACTCTACTCAGTCTGGGTCACCTGTGGTTCACTGCAAGATGGGGGTTTGTTTCTTTTGCAGTCAAAAACATCATTTTGTTGGTGCCTGTCTTTTCTAAAAAATAATTTGTCTGAAAAACTTCTGACCCCAAGCTGTGTGGAGAATTACAGTCTCGGAATATTTATCTCCTGCACATATGCATCTCATTTTGTCCTATCTGCAGAGGTTGTTATAGGTCCAAAAACGTAAATTATTTCTGTTCTTTTTGATCATGGGGCAAGGGCAAATATGGTGGATGCTCAATTTGCCCAGACTCATGGTTTCGAAACGTATCCCCATATTTGCTATGAACTTTGTGTCTCTTGGACAGGCATGTTTGTTGCGAGTTGTGCATAACTTTCACATAGGAGTCCTTCAAAATGAACTGATCTCGTTTCATGTTCTTGAAGACCATCCTACCCCTATAGTACTGGGTCTCCCCTGGCTGGTTATGTACAATATAGTAGTGTATTAACAGTCCAAGGAGATTATGATTTCTGTTAGGCCAGAATCACACTTGCTAGTGCCTTGCGTGTAACTCGCGCGAGTCTCTCATTGAATCACCCGGCATGGCCGCACACTATGCATACAGGAGCGTCTGAGCTGCATAGAGATACATGCAACCGACCCGCTTCTGTCAGGGTAGTGTGCGGCCAAGCCGGGTTCTACCATGAGAGACTCAGGCGAGTTACACGCGAGGCACTAGCAAGTGTGATTCTGGCCTAAGGATAACTGTCTGAACACTCTTCTCTCTAATATCACCGTGTACTCTAATCTTGAGGGTGAGTTGTTGAACGGCTCAGGGCGACGCCTCTACTGCTTTGTCCTTCAGGGAAACTATTTGTGCCTTTACACTTGTGCCTCAAGATTTTACGGGAGCAAAGTAATACAGTTCTTGCAGATCATCCAGGTAATAAAGCGACATTGGACCTGTGCCAACTCTCAGCTCCATTATAAGAATGGCCGCACATAACATGAGTGTGAGTGTAGTGGCTGATTTATGAGTGCACCTTTATAAGGATTTGTTCACTAAACATTTATTTGTGGCTCTTAAAAACACCTGATGCATTTTTTTGCTGAACGTGCGTACATTATGGGATAGAAATTAGCATGGAGCCAAGGTTAATTTGATCTCCCCCTCCACTGATGGCATTTATCAGGAAGCAACACTGTGAAAAATGCAACAACCCAACACAATAATGCATGCTGAGCTGTGATTTACAGGACACATGGTCCTGAGCTCTCGTTTCTACACACAAAGTTCTGCATGCATGATGCCCCATGCTAGGTATATGCAAAGGATTTTTAAAAGGAGGTGTCTGGCACTTTGATATTGATGGCTTCAGATAGATGTGATTAGTTGCATAGTGGCTGCAGCGAAGCACTGTAGATCCTCCTATTCATTTAAATAGAGGCAAATGTGCAGAACCGTTTGCAGCCCCTATAGAGTTGATGGAGCTGTGCTATTTGATGACCTAACCGAAGAATACACCATCAATATAGCCAATCATAGCAGTGGTCCAGGGGAATGTGCCAGATCTTGAAACCAAGTTTGACCGTATATAAACCAAAATCATATTTGGTATATCCTCATACACTCGTGAACATATATAGACACAAAGGGGATAATTCATCAATGCTTATTTGCCATTATTCTAGCATAAAAAAGTCGCATAATTTTAGTGCAACTGGCAATCTATGCCATTTTTACCCAGCTACAACAAAATGGGCAGAGCTAGGGGGTGGGACATGGGTTTGGTAACCGATACTCATCAAATTTTTGGCAAACAGTGATGGTCACTATGCCACAATTCTTACTCCTGCAGGGACTAGAGTAGAATTAGTGACAAGGCGCAGACAGAGGGTCACACCACCCATCTGACACTCTTGATTCATGAAGAGGTGTGCACTTCTTAATGGATCAGAATCATCTGAATCTAGCACATCTCCTTCTCAAGACCAGCGTAAACAATGTCAGTCTTTATGAATTGAGCCCATAATATATGCTATATTATTATTATATATTATTATTATTACATCTAATGTGTAAACAATATAACATACACTGTACTATAAATGCAATATTACATGGACACTCTATACAACATCTATACTAATACTGTACATATTTTTCCATATATTACAAAGTACTCCATAGTCGTCCATATATTATAATGCACCCACATAGTCGACCATATATTATAATGCACTTCCCATAGTCCTCCAAATAGTATAATGCACCCCCATAGTCTTACATATAGTATTATGCACCCCAGATTCCTCCATATAGTATAATGCACCCCCATAGTCCTCCATATATTATAACGCATACCACGTAGTGCGTCAAATAGTATAATACACTTTCATAGTCCTCCATACACTGTATTATGATGCACAATTCATAGTCCTCCATATAATATAACGCCACTGGGCATACAGATTCCTACTAACAGCTAACAGTTGAGCACAATGTGTGTCATAAAGCATCTGTAAGTTGCATAACCCCGCCAAACACATATTGATATTCTCATATTTAATCCTTGTTTCTCAAGCAAATCAAGTCAGCTCCAGCTGGGAGCAGAGAGTTTATATGACCCATAAAAAAAGGTTACAGTACATGGATGCAAGAACGAAAATGATTACTGTAGATTATATTTGTCAAGCAGCAAATTATCTCACTACGTGGTCCACATATTATACATGAGCATGCTGGTGTAAAAGGAAATCAAAATTAAGTCACACACAAATACTTTATGACAAGACAAACACAATAAATACTTTATTAAATTCTTAAAGACACAAAAGAATCATAAAAACATTCAAAACTCACATGACAGAGGAGGAAGGCCTGGTAAAGGCATGTAAGATATTCTATATTAATCCAACAATACACACACATTAGGCAAGACTTATTTAGCTAAATACATCAAAATGAAAAGTTGTTCATAACTTATACCACATTTATTATGTGGGGGACACTTTATAATCAATCAATGTTTATTAAAAGAATTTTAAGAAATACAGAAAGCAAAAAAAAGGAAGAGCATAGGGAAGTATTATATTAATAACAAACACAACGCATATACATATCATACTCTCATATATTCATGTCATTTCTGCCTTGTATTATTTCGACTGTACACTTGGGGTAATCCTCGAACTCCATTGCAGAATCTACTATTAATCCAGCTGTATCTGGATCACTGGAACATAATGATTTATTCCAACTTAATACATACGAAACAAGGAATTAAGATCAAGACGGAACCAAGAAGAGAGGAGAAATCTAAAGACAATGACAAGGGAAAACAGGGGGATCGGATACTGTTACCGAAATATATTAGAGAAGTCTGCTGTTTCCTTAAATGATATCCAAGGTTGCCACAACCTTACAATTTTTTCCTGTGAGTCAGAGTTCCGACGAGAGTTCCTCCATATGAAATATATGGGAGAATTCCGTCAGCCACTCTGTCAAACTAGGTCGCGTCGTCGATCGCCAGTGCCGTGGGATGACTGCTCGTGCCGCTATTAGACAAAAGCACGGCATACTCTTTTTCTGTTGCCCAATGGAACCAGGAAGGATTAATAGAATTGCGGTTTTGAATGACGGTATGACTCGTTCCTCCATCATTTGATTATATATTTGATACACCTTTGTCCAAAATGGGGCCACCCCTGACACTTCCACCATATGTGCGCCATGGTTCCCTTTTCGCTATCACATCTCCAACAACGATCTGATACCAAAGGGAATGCCTTGTAGACTCTAGTGGGGCATTGGTACCACCTCATCAGTAGCTTGTAACTTTTTTCTTGAGCATTACTTGCTACAGATATTTTATGGGAAAATATGTATGCCTTTTCTTTGTCTTCCTCTGTGAGGTCATATCCCAATTCCTTCTCCAATGCCCAGATATAGTTGTGGGTCAACCGACCCTTGCCGATTTAATAGGTTACTTATTAATGAGATCTGGTGTGTGGGTGGTGTCTCTCCTTTGAGTATAGTTTTTCAAATAGTGTGGTCGGTAGTGATCGGGGAGATCGTCCCCCCCATATTTGGAATTTACAAATGACCTTAGCTGTATATATTCCATCCACTTTAATTGTCGAGAGGGGGATTGGGTCTGTAATTCCTCAAAGGATGGTAAAGAACCCTCTCTCATTATATCACCCATTCTGATATCTGACCTCCTGTTCCATCCCAAGAATTCCTCCACCAGACACCCCGGGGGGAAATCAGGGTTGTCAAACAGGGGGGTTAGTGGGGAACTGGTGCTAGTTAACCCCTTTGTGGTTTTAATAGTGCCTCATACTTTTAACGTAGCCGCAGGCAAGATCCCTCCAGGGTCAATCAATGTGTCCTATCTAGGGGAGATCCAGGGTAATTTTTTCAGCATTGTCCGGGAGCATTCTTGTTCTAGTAATACCCATTGCTTAGTTTGGCCATGAAAATGCCAATCCATAAGCCAGGCTAACAATGAAGCTTGATGATATACTCTCAGGTCTGTTAGTCCCGCCCCTCTGTTTGTTTTTGATCTTGTGAGAATCTGGTAGCTAATCCTGGGATTGGCCCCTTTCCATATATACCGTATCAGTGCGGATTTAAGAGTCTTAAAAAAAGCCGCCGGGGGGTTAATGGGTACTGTCTGGAAGATATACAAAAATCGTGGTAAAATATCCATTTTGAAGGAATTCATCCTTCTAAACCAAGATAAGCTTTTCCTGCCGTACAACTCAAGATCTTTCAGAGTCTTGGATAACAAAGTTTGATAATTGAGAGCGTACAGCAGGTCAAGCCTAGTTGGAGTATTTACTCCCAGGTAGTTGATTGCCTTTTTCTGCCACCGGAAAGGGAATGTGTTTTTTTATTATCTGGACTTCTGACGGGGCCAGTGTTACATTCATTGCTTCTGTTTTAGAATAATTGACTTTGAAGTTACTCAATGAACCAAATCGGTCAAACTCCTTTAAGAGCGCTGGGAAGGAGACCACTGGCTGTGATATGTATAACAGGAGGTCATCTGCATACAATGACGTCTTATATTCTCTTTATCCTACACGGAGACCGTGTACACTGGGGTTCTGTCTTATCGCATTTGCCAGGTGTTCCATAATTATTATATATAGTAAGGGGGACAGTGGACATCCCTGGCGGGTGCCGTTCCTGATCTCAAAGGGAGCAGAAAGGGAACCATTGGCTTTGATGCGGGCCGAGGGGCGGGTGTACAAAGCCATAATCTTTCCGAGGAATTTCCCTCCTATACCTATCTGCTTTAATGCAGACCTCATGAACCCCCAGTGTACACGGTCGAATGCTTTTTCAGCGTCTACAGCAAGAAGCCCCACCTGCTCATTTCTGAAAATGGCCTGTGCTATTATAGTGATTGTTTTATTTACGTTGTCCTGGGCCTCTCTCCCTTTACCAAACCCCACTTGATCCGTATGAACCAGAGAAGGAAGCAAGGGGGCCGTGGGGGACACTTTATCACCGTATCCTCAGCTATCCCTTGTAGACTGTGAGCCCTCGCGGATAGGAACCTCTATCCTCCTGTATCTGTCTGTATCTTGTATTGTTTATGATTATTGTACTTGTCCCTATTATGTACACCCCTTTCACATGTAAAGCGCCATGGAATTGATGGCGCTATAATAATAAATAATAATAATAATATGTCTTGCTAGACAAAGGGGCCTGCCCTTGCTAAAAAGGTCATGGCTTAGAGGAAAAAGGTCTAATGTGTGACCAATATTGAGCCAAACTTGTGACGCACATTTCTGGCACAAAGTAAGTCAACTAAAAGGTAGTGTAAATTTACACAGTCTAAAAATAATTCTGGCACGTTTTAAGACTGTCAGTTTTAATATGCATATAGCCCCTTCAGAGGGGAAGATCACAGGACCTCTAATTCATGTAATATATTTTGGGGGGTTTCACCCCTCAAACAGGTGAACTGTTTGGCTAAGTGGAAGCCCCTCAACAGGGTGTTTAAGACGAAAGTTGCTCCATGTAGAGAATGACAAGTTTGCATAGGGAGACTCATAGGCCATGTGTTATGCTCACCAGGCGAGCACACTGAACCGATCATACCAACCACTGCCCTGGAGGAGCAAACTGGTTCGGACACTGACCCTTCACTACAGCCACCGGAGATGGCGATAGGCACACACTTTGATAACTAGCCAACAGAGGGCAGCCCAAGGAAATCAACGGTACCCAGGCAGCTGGCACCAAGGACAGAAACATAGTGTGACTGCAGACTTTCATCACAAGCCTGAACAAACCCTTTAATTATGCTTAAATAAAGACAAGTGAGGTAACCCTTAACTTGTCAGAATTTATTAACATCACCATATATCACATAATATTACAAGTTATGGATTGATATATGTGTACAGGATCAGAATAGCTCAGGAATAAATCACGAGAACCACCAAGAGTATGGGAAATACATCACTAGAACATCATCAGTAGAGAAGTACATCACTAGAACTCCCATCAATACAGAAATACATAATCAGAACCACTATCAGTACAGAAATACGTCACCAGAACCACCATCAATACAGTAATTCACCACCAGAACCAGCATCAGTACATAAATAGATTAGTATAATCACCATCAGTACATGAATACAGCACCAGGACCCCCATAAGTACATGAATACATCACCAAGCTTACTAAATTTATCTATTGCAATGTCAGGTCAGTCCCATATACAATTGTATCACATGAGCCTACAATTCCCAGTAAGGCGTTAACAGTGGTAAGGATTTACTGGAAGTTGTTGTTACCAACTATAATCAGACTGTGGACCATACAGGAACCACAGTACTGATTAAATGTAGCAAGCAGCATAAATAAACATTTATATCCATGTACCTTATTGAAGACATCTTCTATGATTGGAGTTGCTCTTTTGCTTTTCTTCAAAATCTTTTCCAGATGCCATGATGACTTTTCACATCTACTGCTCATCTATGCAGACTTCTCTCTTTTCTGGTCTTCTATAGCAAACTACTGCTCCAGCATAAAAATGTTGGTCCTATGCTATGTCTCTGAATAATTGCACCTCAGTGTGCTCTCTGTATAAAATATGACCACAATACTCTCTATGTTATGGTACGTGTCCTTCACAGGGTCCACTGCTTTCCATTGTGGGTCTCCCTTCACACTGTCTTCTCACACTATGTCTCCCCTATAGTGCCCAGTCTCTATTATGTGCCCCTTCCACACACTACCTCTGCATACTGTTCTCTCCATACTTTGCCTTCACACTGTCAACCATACTGCACCCTCTTTATAGTGCGCCAACAGTACCAACAGTATCCAGTCTATATTATGCTATTTCTCCCCCATTCTATACCCTAACGCTACTCCCTCTACTGACCTCTCACACCTCATACTGTCTCCTCAGTCCTTCCCCACCAGCCATACTGATACCCTCACATATTCCCCCAACCCTTCCCATATTGTCTCCTTACACATTTTCCCTTACATTTACTTTTATTTTTACACATTACCCCATACTGTGTCCTCACACATGTCCCCCCTTTATGCCCACACTGTCGCCTCACACATTATGCCCTCCCACTCCCCATACTGCATCTTCACACATTTTTCCTTGTTTCCTTAAATGCCTCCATTTATATTGACCCCTCACAAGGTTGCCCAAAATAATAATAATAACTTTGGTGTCTTTAGCTCCATGGGAGGGTTTACCATGCCAACGTTTACTGGCTCTGCACCGCAAGAGTGATGTCAGCAGAGTGATCAGCTAACCTGATCAAGTTGCTGACGTCGCTCTGAATTGGAAGTATTGGTGGTATTGTACTTGCATGTGAAAGACATGAGTAAAATTGAATTAAGCGGGCTAGCAATTTACAACTTCTCTTAACCGTTTGCCAATTTTACACTATTATTATTTGGAGGGCAATTTTACTGTGTGGGTTACTAAAAGGGGCAACATTACTCTACATTTGCAAAATAGGCAGAACTCTTTTTAAGCCTCTACCTACAGTACCACTTTTTAATGCAATTTTGGGTCATTCTCTAAAATAGTTTTTCTTCTCTTTAATTTTATTCTTTATATCTTTTGACAACATTAATTACTTATCATTTAAATAAAAGGAAAAGTACTGTACATGTTTACCAGACAGATGGTGCAAAGAACACAATTTCATTACATTTGATTTTAAAACACATCTTATATGATTGAAATGTAATTAGCAATTACAATTCTAACAACGGTAGCTCTGAAATCAGCTATATCGGTATATAGATTGAGGAAATCCTGTTTAGCATCTGAGGGTTTTTCATAAAATACATCCAAGCATTTAATTGAAATTAAAGAGTCTTCTTGTTGCTATAGAAACATCTCCCTGGGGGACACTGTCTTAGGCCTCTGCCACACTCACGTGAAATTCACGCACGTGCCGAGAGACACGTATTTTCCCTGCCTGTTGCATGCAGGTAAGTACGTGTCTCTGGTACGTGCGTGACACGTGTGTTCTACGTGTGCTATCCGCGATAGCACACGTAGAATCAGTAATTATTATACTCACCTGGTCCTTCCTGCTGTCCGCGCTGCTGTCCGTGGTGCTGATCCTCGGTCTCCAGCTCTCCCGTCTCCCCGCTGCTGCTGCTGCCAGGCAGTGAAGTGAATATTCAATGAGAATAATGAGCGGCGGTCGGCAGCAAGAGGCAGCAGCGGCAGAGACAGGAGGGCTGGAGAAGGTGAGTTAATGTTTTTTTTTTTTTCCACTGACATGTGTGTTTTCTCCGGCGCGTGTCACACGGGACCGCATCCACACTACACCCGTGTGGTACGGGTGCGGGCCGTGTGACACCCGTGCTGCCGGCGAAAAACCGGACATGTCAGCGCTTTGAAAATCGCACACACGTACAAACGCACACGGACACACGTTCCGTGTGGTTTTACGTGTGTGTGCCTGCTACAATAGGGTAGCATTGGTTAAAGTGTCTCCGTGCCGCCGGTACGTGTAAAAAATGACAAACACGTGCCGGAGGCACGGATGTGTGGCGCAGGCCTTAAATTGTAAATGTACATTTGGGTAAAGAAACACTTGTAAAAATTCTTCTTTATAGGAATAATTAATGAATAATTCTTGTCAAAAGACCAATATATAATAAAAGCAGCTGACTGTGTTGTTTCCGATAAATGAAGCAATTTTGTGTTTTGTACCTTCATTTCCTCATTTGATTTGTCCATAATAATCAACTGGAAAAATCTTAATATCTTCTTTTTAGTTTTTTTGTTCATAATTGGCTGCAGTAGTTAAACCAGCTGAAGGCGCTAATATTTCAGTGTATCTTGGGTTGAACACTTCGATGTATATATACAATTCACTATAATGGTTACAGTGTACACTAAGGAGCACTTTGCACACTACGACATCGCAGGTGCAATGTCGGTGGGGTCAAATTGAAAGTGACGCACATCCAGCGTTGCAGGCGATATCGTAGTGTGTAAAGCCTTTTTGATACGATTAACGAGCGCAAAATCGTCGTAATCGTATCATCAGTGTAGCGTCTGTCGTTTCCATAATTTGGAAATGACCGATGTTACGGTGTTGTTCCTCGTTCCTGCGGCAGCACACATCGCTGTGTGTAAAGCCGCAGGAGCGAGGAACATCTCCTACCTGCGTCCTGCGGCTCACATCAGCTATGCGGAAGGAAGAGGTGGGCGGGATGTTTACGTCCCGCTCATCTCCGCCCCTCCGCTTCTATTGGCCACCTGCCGTGTGACGTCGCTGTGACGCCGCACGACCCGCCCCCTTAATAAGGAGGCGGGTCGCCGGCCAGAGCAACGTCGCAGGGCAGGTGAGTGCATGTGAAGCTGGCGTAGCGATAATGTTCGCTACGCCAGCTATCACCATGATATCACAGCTGCAACGGGGGCGGGGACTATCGCGCTCGGCATCGCAAGCATCGGCTTGCGATGTCGTAGTGTGCAAAGTGCCCTTAAGGCTAAGTTCCCATGATGAGTATTTGGTGCTGAGTATTTTCGCTATGCAAGAAAATGCAATGTACTCCAGATCCGGCCAAGTGAATGGGTTTATGTCATGTTAATTGTCCTTTTTTTTACAGAACGTAACCTGAAGTGTGGTTCTGAAATCTGAAATATGTCAATTTCTCATGATAAATATACATTTTAGTTGTCAGTTTTCTCCATAGATTTGATAAGATGAGGAAAGTCTGCAGGTAAGGGCTCGCTCACATTAGCATTTCTATTGGACAGAAAATATTGCATTGCACTCAGACCAATGTTAATCAATGACCCAGGTCAAATTTATAATTTTTCTCTAATGTGGATTCGATTCACATGAGCAAAATCTCAAAGCATACTGTGATTTGTAGCATGTCTTGGATCACGCACACCCATACAAGCCTATGGGTGTGTGTGAAACATAGAACAGAAATTGGATGTCATCTGAGTACTTTCCAATATAGTATACAGTTAGGTCCAGAAATATTTGGACAGTGACACAATTTTCGCGAGTTGGGCTCTGCATGCCACCACATTGGATTTGAAATGAAACCTCTACAACAGAATTCAAGTGCAGATTGTAACGTTTAATTTGAAGGTTTGAACAAAAATATCTGATAGAAATTGTAGGAATTGTACACATTTCTTTACAAACACTCCACATTTTAGGAGGTCAAAAGTAATTGGACAAATAAACCAAACCCAAACAAAATATTTTTATTTTCAATATTTTGTTGCGAATCCTTTGGAGGCAATCACTGCCTTAAGTCTGGAACCCATGGACATCACCAAACGCTGGGTTTCCTCCTTCTTAATGCTTAAATTGCCAGGCCTTTACAGCCGCAGCCTTCAGGTCTTGCTTGTTTGTGGGTCTTTCCGTCTTAAGTCTGGATTTGAGCAAGTGAAATGCATGCTCAATTGGGTTAAGATCTGGTGATTGACTTGGTCATTGCAGAATGTTCCGCTTTTTTGCACTCATGAACTCCTGGGTAGCTTTGGCTGTATGCTTGGGGTCATTGTCCATCTGTACTATGAAGCGCAGTCCGATCAACTTTGCGGCATTTGGCTGAATCTGGGCTGAAAGTATATCCCGGTACACTTCAGAATTCATCCGGCTACTCTTGTCTGCTGTTATGTCACCAATAAACACAAGTGACCCAGTGCCATTGAAAGCCATGCATGCCCATGCCATCATGTTGCCTCCACCATGTTTTACAGAGGATGTGGTGTGCCTTGGATCATGTGCCGTTCCCTTTCTTCTCCAAACTTTTTTCTTCCCATCATTCTGGTACAGGTTGATTTTTGTCTCATCTGTCCATAGAATACTTTTCCAGAACTGAGCTGGCTTCATGAGGTGTTTTTCAGCAAATTTAACTCTGGCCTGTCTATTTTTGGAATTGATGAATGGTTTGCATCTAGATGTGAACCCTTTGTATTTACTTTCATGGAGTCTTCTCTTTACTGTTGACTTAGAGACAGATACACCTACTTCACTGAGAGTGTTCTGGACTTCAGTTGATGTTGTGAACGGGTTCTTCTTCACCAAAGAAAGTATGCGGCAATCATCCACCACTGTTGTCATCCGTGGACGCCCAGGCCTTTTTGAGTTCCCAAGCTCACCAGTCAATTCCTTTTTTCTCAGAATGTACCCGACTGTTGATTTTGCTACTCCAAGCATGTCTGCTATCTCTCTGATGGATTTTTTCTTTTTTTTCAGCCTCAGGATGTTCTGCTTCACCTCAATTGAGAGTTCCTTAGACCGCATGTTGTCTGGTCACAGCAACAGCTTCCAAATGCAAAACCACACACCTGTAATCAACCCCAGACCTTTTAACTACTTCATTGATTACAGGTTAACGAGGGAGATGCCTTCAGAGTTAATTGCAGCCCTTAGAGTCCCTTGTCCAATTACTTTTGGTCCCTTGAAAAAGAGGAGGCTATGCATTACAGAGCTATGATTCCTAAACCCTTTCTCCGATTTGGATGTGAAAACTCTCATATTGCAGCTGGGAGTGTGCACTTTCAGCCCATATTAGATATATAATTGTATTTCTGAACATGTTTTTGTAAACAGCTAAAATAACAAAACTTGTGTCACTGTCCAAATATTTCTGGACCTAACTGTATATAGGTGAAAATGAAAAACGGGTTTAATGCCGCGCTAAAAACCACAGATGCTGTGTATTCAAAAACTTCTTTTTATTTTCACAGTTCAAAGCGTTTCAGAGACATCTCCGTCTCCTTCTTCAGGAAAAAAGAAATCATGCTTCCACAACAGGCAGGCTGGACCTATATCTAGGCGTCCATGCTGCTATTCATACATTTTTTACGTCATCAGCCCATATGGTTCAGGAGTCATGACTCATTCCCACTAGGACTCTGTACCATATGGGCTGATGACGTCAAAAATGTATGCGTGCAATCAATTGGGACTAATAGACACATGGCGCATGCAGCACCCAATAGATAAAGATTATACATTTTATCCACATGTCCATGACTTACATACACGGATTGACTATTGGCTACTAAGCCCAGCACTGATGCCACATTTACTTTCCTCCAACATCCTAGACATCTGTATTTCGGATCATGCACCGGTTACTTTTAATTTGATATTATCTACCACAATACTACGGGAAAGAAGGTGGAGGTTTCCTTCATATTTATATCAATCTGAGGATTTCAAAGCTTCTTTACAAAACTACTGGAGCTTTTATGAGAATGATAATCACGAGCATAGTGGGGACGCTGGTTTGTATTGGGCTGCCTCAAAGGCAGTAGTAAGAGGTCAGATAATATCACATGTCAGCCATAAGAGAAAAAAGCTCCTGGAACAAACTATATCAGCACAAAAACTTCTCACGAAGGCATATAAAGATTTTAAAAATAAGAACAAAGATACGACAAAACAACATTTCTTGGAGGCCAAGGAGGCGGCGGACACCTTGGCCCATGAGATGGCACTTAGTAACCTGGACTACCAGAAACATAAATACTTTAAATGGGGCAACAAACCTGGGAAATTACTAGCTTCTTTAACCAAACCCTTTAGAACCACCACTAGAATCCACAAAATTAAAAAGAAAGATGGTACCATGGTAACAAAAGATGAGGAAATAGTGGAGGAGTTCAGGGCATTCTTTGGCTCGCTGTATGAGGCGGAACCGAGGGAGGTTGACGGGGAAGCTGATTTTATCCATGGTACCGTAGCGCCCATCTTGACAGAGGAACAAAGAGTAGTACTAAACGCCCCTATATTTTATCCATGGTACCGTAGCGCCCATATTGACAGAGGAACAAAGAGTAGTACTAAACGCCCCTATAAATATTTCAGAAATAGTAAAAACTATTGGCACTCTTAAACTAGCCAAAAGCCCAGGGCCTGACGGATTTAGTAACGAATATTATAAGATCTTGGGAGCCTCTATCGGTCCTCATCTATGTGCAGTGTATAATAAGATAGTCACAGATAGAATAATTCCCGACAGGTTCAATGAGGCAAACATTATAGTATTACCTAAGCCAGGAAAAGACCCACTACAGGTGGAGGGATACAGACCCATCTCATTACTCAACTCTGATTTTAAAATCTTTACTAAAATACTAGCTGGTAGATTACAACAAGTGATTCCAGATCTTATTCTGCCCTTCCAAACGGGATTCGTGCACGGGAAATCCATCACCTATAACATCAGGACGGCTATTGGGGCTCTCTTATAGTAGGAAGCATAGATGTACCAAACATATAGTAGTTAGCCTTGATGCGGACAAGGCCTTTGACAGGGTCTCTTGGGCCTATTTACATAATCTTTTGGCATGTCGCCAGGTGGGATCCTGGTTTTGCGAAGCAGTCAAGATGATATACACAGAACCCAAATCCAGACTATCTATAAATAATACATTCTCTGAGCCATTTGAGGTACAGAGGGGAACGAGGCAGGGGTGTCCCTTGTCACCTTTATTGTTTAATTTGGCTCTGGACCCAATGTTGAGGACCCCACGTAATTTAGCAATATTTCAGGGCATGATAGTCGGTGGGACAACAATTAAACTTTTGGCTTTTGCCGATGATATTTTATTGTTTATTGCCAATCCCTCTCAAGCGTTTCCAGAGATAATGAACACATTGAATAATTTTGGAAAGGCCTCAGGCTTCAGGGTAAATTACAAAAAAACTGAGGCATTGGCAATGTACAAATCGGGTAAAATTGATAACAACTTATTCCCTTCCAGTGGTGTACCAGATACATTAAATATTTGGGGATTCAGCTCCCAGCAAACCCCTTGTTACTATATCAAATTAATTATAAGCCTCTTATAAATTCATTAATACATCTACTCCAATCTTGGAAACATCTGAAAATATCCTTTTCGGGCCGATGTCACTTAAAATGGTAGCATTCCCCAAAATAATGTTCTTATTTCAGACTCTCCCGTTGCTTCTACGCAAATCAGTTATTAAGCTACTAAATTCATCCTTTGGAAAATTCATTTGGGGGCACAAGGGGCGCACTAGAATCAGCTTAATCAAGCTTCAATTACCAAAACGGGCAGGGGGCATAAATCTTCCAGATCTGGGCAGATATAATCTAGCAGCAAATTTGAGATATGTGGTGGACTGGGTGCGAGGAGTATCTCACTTTGCCAATGTACAATTGGAACAACAGCTATGTTCACAAGTCTCGTTAACAGCATTGCTGCATTTAGGGAACGAGGAGATACCGAGTGAGGTTAGGGATCATCCAACACTATGGCATACTATACAAACGTGGAGGAAGGTGAGGAAACTTGGTAAAATTAACACTTCAAGTTCCCCATTTCAACCCTTTATTGGAAATCCGAGATTCCTCCAGGATCGCCCTCCGAGGATTTATGAAACATTGTCAATGCAGGGTTGTGCTTATGCTGCAGATCTAATGGAGCCTGATTGGTCGTTGCTTTCTTACGAGAAGGCGGCACACCGATTTCCAGATTTTGTGGGTCATCCTTTTCTTTTTCTTCAGGCGCGTAGCTTGGCACAAAAATATCTTGTTGACAAGCCAAAGGGAGATCTTGGAGGAAGTGTGGATAACTTTCTTAGGAGGGCAAGAAGCCAGGCGTCCTCGACTAGTCAGGTTTATTCAATGTTGCGTACAGTTTGGACATGGGAGGGGAAAACAACAGGTCCAGCAAAATGGAAGGTAGACATGCCAGAGTTCGAGGTAAAGGATTTTTTACAAGCCACACTGTTGCAACGTAAATTTCTCTCGTCCAGTAGCTACACAGATATGGCCTTGATGATTCTACATAGAGCATACATTACTCCAAAAATTCAATCAAAAATGGACACAAATGCCTTATACTCTTGTTCTAAATGTGGCATAAGAGACACTGACATGTTTCACCACTTATGGGACTGTGTTCAGATACAGGGAGTATGGAGAAGCGTTCACTCAGTCTTACAAAACACATAAAATATTCAGTTTGCTGTGACACCACAGTGGGCGATTTTTAACATGTTGGAGGAGGCTCAACAAAGTCTTCTGAGAGGTACCAGGGCAATGTTAACTATTTGGGCCTCGGCCACTAGGAAAAGTATCCTACATCTCTGGGTAAATCCTGAAGCACCCTCTCTAGCGTTTATCCAAACAAAACTAATGTTCATATTCAAAATGGACTGGCTGGATGCACTGTCGAATAAGGAGAAGTTGACTAAGGGTTTCTTTGAAACATGGTCTTTATTTATACCTAACTTGGCTACAGTGTTTAAGGATAGACTTAAATCTCAGTTTGGACAGACCTCTTGGTACCTTCTTGAACTGCTCAATGGACACATACCAATTACATAAGTTACCATTTTAAGTTGCTTCTGGTCGCACGCAGAGCGGGGGGGAGGGGTGGGCGGGACAGTTTTGATTATAATGTCATCAATGGAATGCTCTTTGTATAAGAGCAGATTGTAAAAGAAATTTGGTTAAAATTCAATAAAAAGATGTTTAAAAAAAAAAAATAATGTATGCGTCGCAGCATGGACGCCTATATATAGGTCCAGCCTGCCTGTTGTGGAAGCATGATTTCTTTTTTCCTGAAGAAGGAGACGGAGATGTCTCTGAAACGCGTAGAACTGTGAAAATAAAAAGAAGTTTTTGAATACACAGCATCTGTGGTTTTTAGCGCGGCATTAAACCCATTTTTCATTTTTAACCTATATATACTATATGCCTCTAGGGCGCCACTGCTGAACCACTAAAACACTCACAAGCTATTGAAAGGGGTTGTGACTGGCACAACCTTACCAGGTGAGTGTAACCCCTTCTATTCCTTTCTACCCTCATACCGGGTAAGACCCTATTTGCGCTTTCTTTCCCTCCTACAGTACTTTCCAATATACACTGAGACAGCCAATGGAGAAGATGGAGAGATTAAGTTCTCCATCTTCTTCTCACCTATGTTCCAATTCTCACATGCAAGAGAATCTAAGCACAGTGAATGACACTCAGCTCACGCTCACAGCAGACCCTGAGAGTGACATTAGCATATAGCATTGGAAGCTATACGCTAATGTCAACCCGGCCTAAAAAATGCAACAGCATTCTAAAAATACATATAATCCGCTTCTAATTTATTAATAAAGATTCATCAACATCAAGTAATAGGATGTATCTAAAACAAATTAGTTATATTTAAAACATGAGCTACACCAAAAGAATTCAAAAGCCTCAGTAGTAAAAAATGAGATAAAAACACACTCAAAAAGTCAATTAAAAAACACATGTAACTCAATTTAGCTACTGTGTTTCCCCAAAAATAAGTCCTACTCCGAAAATAAGCCCTAGCAGGAATTTTTGGCCTTTTTGGAGTATGGCTTAAACATGAGCCCTACTCTGAAAATAAGTCCTAGTTGCAGTTGAATAATGAAGTGTCCGTGCAGCTAAAAAAGGTAAAAAATACTGCAGGACACTTCATTAAAGAAAGTAGACACCCCAAAAAGAGACAAGAAAGCCCCAAAAGAGAGAAGACAGTATCACACTCACCAGACCCCGAATAGCTACAGCTGGCTGGTGCCGACAGTGGATGTTCTCTCCCACAAAGATCTGCTTTGCTGTCAGGCCCCTTGCCATTCCAATCACACAAATGCATCGGTCCAGGATTCATGCGCTCACACACTCACACACACATCCGATATCAGTAGCATCACATACACACATCCGGTGATACCGTACTGCTTCAGACCTGCAGGGAGACCTGGGATGCTGTGGAACGTGAAGACCTGCGGTGGAGCACATCGAGGACTTGCAGTAGAATGCATTGAGGAGCAGGTCCTTCATGCGTTCCACCGCAGGTCCTTAATGCAGGTCCTTGATCTTAAGAATATATGTTTTTTAGTTTTTTGTTTTATAAAAAAAAATTAATAATAGCTACATAGTTACATAGTTTAAAAAAGACCTAGGTCCATGTAATTCAACATTACAAATATTTTTTAACTTACAATATGTCCCTAAAAGGAAAAAAAGACTTTCTGTATTTTATAAGATGTACTTTTTTGTCAAGATAATATCTTGCTAAAATGTGTGTGCTTCTTATAGTCTGCAATAAGTAAGGACAGTAGTCCCAGACTTCCCTGACTGCTTCCTTAAATAATAGAGTCACAGCACTTATGAATGCACCACCCTATTGCTGAGATAACTAAGCTGCTGCACAGTTCTCTCTCAATATGTGTAATTAATGCTGATCAGGAGAGACTGAGCTGAGCTTTCAAGCAGGTTAGGGAAAGCTGATGCCCACATGAGGGTTAATAGAATGGATCTTTGATGCACATGTTGAAGAAAAATAAAACTGTCATACATAGATAAGTTAAAGCGCACCAATCACCAGGATTTTCCTACATAACCTAAAGTCAGTGCTATACTGGCACTATGAGGCTGATTCTATACATACCTTTTGTTGTCAGCTAGGATGTATAGGTTTTGAAACACAAGCAAGTAAAGTTCGTAAAATCAGCAGCTTTTTGAATGACAGCAGCTGCAGCAGCTGATAGCTGGGGTGGGTATTCATAGTTATCCCCTCCCCCTGTTATTTATGCTAATTCTATTATAGAATTGATTTACTTTGTGACTAGAAGGACCTGTGCTGATGTCATACCCATGTGACCAAAAGGGGTGGGGCCTCAGCCAACAGAAAAATGTTCCTTCCTGGTATCAGCTATGTTGGCTGAGGCCCCACCCCTTCTGGTCACATCGTATAACTCTCAACTGGGACTTAATCTAATTTTTTTGCTTCCTTTCATGTAATTCCTGACCTCTTTATAAGGGCTAGAGAAGAACCTGCAAAATAAAATTTTATACACCTGAGGTCACTGGGAGGACAAAGGACATGACTCCATAATACAAAATACAAGAATTGCCGGCACTTCCTAATCTTATAGTCTGAACTGGTGCAAACTGAACATAGTATACATTATCTAAAATAACAGTTGCACCCAAGTAGAGGGAAGGAGAAAAAACAAAGAGATGTATATGGTGAAAATTGGAATGTGACTATGCATTACTGCAAAGAAAACATGAAAAAAAATTTGGGGCGAAATAATGTGTTATATTACAAGTAAAATTGGCCACATTTACTTGAGCCCAGTTACCACGCCAAAGTATAACTCTCAACAGTGTCCTGGCTCTTTTCGTGTCATTCCTGACATGCACCCCCACTTTACCCACAGTTTTGGGATTTAAAAAGTGTGTCTTATAATCCAGAAAATACGGTACTTTAGTGGTCCTTTGTGTTCATAACAAAAATTGTAAAAAGAAGAAAAATTAAACCCCATGTCACATCAAAAATAAGGCAAAATTATTTGAAATTATTTTAAAACATTTTGAAAAATCAATGGTGATGAATGGGGCAAAAGGTAAGACCTGGAACTAATTAAATTATGTTTCATTATTATTTTTATTATTTACTACTATTATTATTTTCCATGTGGTCACATCATCAGATGGCCACCTCTTTGCAATGCAGCCCTACACAGAAGTATTTCAGTTGGGATGTAAAATCGCATGGTGACCATCAGATAATGCACCTGTGAGCAAAGACATTACCATAAATGTGGAAAATAAGGCAGACTTTGGTCATAAAAGAACAATTAATTACAGAAGAAACAAGTGAAAATACTTGAGGCAAGACTGATGTGGTATTAATATTCAGCAAATCCACTACATAAGATGATTCCGATAGATACTAGCTCATAACCATGGTGTTGACCTGGAAAAAGTGACCTTTAGAGAATAAGCAGAGATAGTTGGTGCCATGTACAAAAGATAAGAAAGCTTCTTCTACAGGATAACAGAGCTGTTTACCCAACAGAAAGCACTATGGAGAATGTGAATTCTGCCGAAGTATGATAAGTGGTGCTAAGCGTGATGTGAAGCTCCTTGTAATGATACTTCAGTGAACATGCTATTACTGACTGTTCCGATGGCACTCTACAGTACTAGATAATAGAAACATACACGCTAAGCTCAAATAGGCTAAAAGACTGACCTTTGAGAGAGGCCTAAATATTAGGAGGAAAAAAAAATGCAATGAAATGATAAAATAATGCACTTTATGGTCCATTTACAATTTTCGGTTGTCCAGTACTGCCATCATACAGAGAAAGAATGACAATATATTAAAGCCAAATTCAGTAGGCTACGTCCTCTAATAAGGCCCATGCACATAAAGCCAAAGCCATGCACAGTACATGGACCCTGTTGGAAAAAAAATATAGGTCACTATTAAGGGTGCTTTACACACTGCGACATCGCTACCGATATATCGTTGGGGTCACGTCGTTAGTGACGCACATCCGGCACCAGTAGAGACATCGCAGCTTGTGACACCAAGGAGCGATGATCAACGACCGCCAAATCATTCAAAAACTGTCCTCGTTGACACGTTGCTCCTTTCCTTAATATCGCTGCTGCAACAGGTACGATGTTGTTCGTCGTTCCTGTGGCATCACACATCACTATGTGTGACATCGCAGGAATGACGAACATCTCCTTACCTGCATCCACCGGCAATGAGGAAGGAGGGAGGTGGGCGGGATGTTACGTCCCGCTCATCTCCGCCCCTCCGCTTCTATTGGCCGGCCACTTAGTGACGCCGCAGTGACGTCGCTATGACGCCGAACGCACTTCCACCTTGAAGGAGAGATTGTTCGGCGGTCACAGCGACGTTGCTGACAAGGTATGTGCGTGTGATGCTGCCGTAGCGGTAATGTTCGCTACGGCAGCAAGCACCAAATGTCGCACGAACGACGGGGGCGGGTGCTATCGCGCTCAACATCGCTAGCAATCGCTAGCGATATCACAGCGTGTAAAGCACCCTTTACTAACTCAGAGATTTGTATCTATGGCAGCCAAGATTCTACTCTTGAATTAATGCTTTTAGGAAAGAACACCTGTGAAAAATATACTGTAGAGTTAGGTTTTTTTGTTTTTGCTTGTTTTTAATATATATTATGAATACCACAAAATAAAGAGCATTACATACTGCATATTGTATCCAACAATGACGTAACAGGGTCCCAATACAGTTTACAATTGTTATCTTGTACCAAACATGGCCAATTTTATTTGAAAAATAACTTATTTTCCCCCAAAAATGTTTTTCATGTTTTCTTTGCAGTAATACATTTTCACATTCCAGTGTTCACCATAGACATCTCTTTGCTTTTTTCTCCTTCCCTTTACTTGAGTGCAACTGCTATTTTTGATATAATCCGGATATGGCTTACCTGAGCGGCAGTGGTGGAGCGGGGTCACAGGAGACAGGGTCGGCAATACTCATGGTTCAGAGGAGGGGGTGTCACTGCAGTGTAGTGGCTCAGGAGAGTCACAGGATGGAGGGTCAGTGATGTGGCGGGCGCCATTGATCTGACAGTGGGTTGCCGGCTCCATTGAATCGCTCGTGGTTAATGCAATGGACTTCAAGAAAATGACCGTAGAGGCAGCGCATACACAAATTGACAAGATGGACTTCAAGAAGATGGCCGTGGAGTCCTATCTGCGCATGTGCTGGCTCCACAGCCGTTTTCTTGAAGTAAATCTCGTCAACCATGGGTTATTCAATGGAGCCCGCAGTCCGCCGGCAGATCAATGGCTCCTGCCGCCACGACACGCCCGAGCCCGCAGCATCACCGACCCTGCCTTCTGGGACCCTCCTGAGCCGCTCCACCACCGCCACTCCCCCCTGGTGAGATATTATAAGACGCACTAGGATTATAAGATAGACCCTCATTTTAACATTAAAAACTATTTTTTCCTATTTTCCTCTTATAAATTGGGGAGTGTTTTATAATCTGGTGCATCTTATAAAACAAAAAATACGGTACATTTTAAGTTTCATTGCCCTTTCCATAACAATTATAAATATATATATGTGAGAGGGTGAGAGTGTATTAATTACCTTTATCCACTGTGAAATGCTGCAAAATGCTTATCTGCTGTTCATTGTATGCATTGTTACTGACCAGCCACAAGAGGCCACTTTTGCATCTGCATTTGACTGTTTGGTTACTATAGCAACAGCTCAACAGACTTTGCTCTGCACTTGGAGACCTAAGGAGGCGGTGTATGTGAGCTGAAGGGAAAGCGAGAGATGTGCGTAACAGAAAGGAGAAGCCGCAGAAACACAAGTAAATTGTGAGAAGACTCATGTTAGAGTTTAGTGAGGGGGACCGTGACGTGTGTGAGCAGCATCCTGTGCCGGAGATCACTGTTCTGCAGTTGCTGACTATACTGGTCACCGTGAGAGGATCTCTAAAGGGTGCTATACACGCTGCGACATCGCTAGTGATTGCTAGCGATGTCGCAAGTGATAGCACCCGCCCCCTTCGTACATGCGACATTTGGTGATTGCTGCCGTAGCGAACATTATCGTCACCGCGACGTCACTAAGCGGCCATCCAATAGAAGCGGAGGGACGGAGATGAGCGGCCGGAACATGCCGCCCACCTCCTTCCTTCCGCATTGCCGGTGGATGCAGGTAAGGAGATGTTTGTCGTTCCTGCGGTGTCACACATAGCGATGTGTGCTGCCGCAGGAACGACAAACAACATTGTACCTGCAGCAGCAACGATATTAAGGAAAGGAGCGACGTGTCAACGATCAACGTTTTTGGACGATTTTACGATCTTTGATCGTCGCTCCTTGGTGTCACACGTTGCGATGACGCTACCGGCGCCGGATGTGCGTCACTAACGACGTGACCCCGACGATATATCGGTAGCGATGTTGCAGCGCGTAAAGCACCCTTAAGTCTCTGGTTATGACAGCTGGATAATATAGTACCCGGGTACTGGGCCCAGGACCGCGTGCACGCTACACTTTATGATTTGGTACCAAAACACCTATCTGTTCTAGTTAGGCCGACTATATACACACCGTAAGACTTGCCGGCTCTGCTGTGTCAGTTGACAGTTATATTTAAAACCTTAAAGGGACAGCGCCACACATTTGTGTTGACTGTTGTGCTAGAAGATTTCCAGGACTGTGTGGCTGAGCTGTGTGGCTCGCCTTCCCATTTTTACCATCTGCCTTATCTGTGAGGCTTCAGCAATTCAGCGTATTCAGGGGGTTTATGGGTTTTGATTATGTTTAGGTGCTGCATCACTGGTAGGGCGTGTTCACACACACACACACACACACACACACTTACTCCTGCTTCCCAGAGGGGTTACTAGGTATTAACTAGGTATTAGGCGACTGTCCAGACAGTCCTTTGGTTAGTCAAAGGTTGGTGAGAAGGCGGCATAAATCGCTATTACGGGTGGCGCAGCACAGGGGTGTAGGCTTTTGACCTTGTAAATATATTGTTCTATTCTTTCTGTTTTTTTTGTAAAGTAAACCAATCATTTATCAATTCAGCTGCTTAGATTCCTTTTCCTGGTGCGTGGCTTTGCTGTATACTGGGGAGCCCACCCTGCACACGACTTACATATATTGGACATTTGTTTTTTGTTTTTTTTTTGTTGGTTGACGTTTTTTAGTCAATAAGAAAGCTAGAATCAAAATGTCACACAAAAGATATATATATATATATATATATACATATATATATATATATATATATATATATATATAGGCAGGATTCTCCCCCTTGAGAAAGCAACAATACCATCGCGAAACGCGCGTTGGTGGTGATCCCTCCTCTTTGGGTATGTGTATTATGTCTTGAACATCCTTACACCTCCTGCTGTGGGTCCCTGTGGGATTTTTTTGTTATTTCATGGTATTTTTTGGGTGCCTGCCCTCTCATTCTAATGCATTTGCACTTTATATAGAATCATGCCAAATCTTTTCAGGTATCCCTAATCTCCATGGTGTATACCTTGGATCAGTTTGCGTGACCGCACTTTGGGGCATTGTGCTGTTATTACTTCACACATTCCATTTATGACCGCTTTATGTTGCAGGTATTTGTGATTACTGTTTACCTCTCACACGGCTACTTCTGCAACATCATATAGTGGTCACCTCCTCCACGGCTAGATATTGCTCTTTATGCTCCATTGTGCGAATCACACATTTACTGGCCCAGGCCTGTATACTTGCATATATCTCTCCCACGGCTACTGAAGGTGGTATTGTTCATCACTTTTACCTGAACGTTTTCAGTATTCTTGTGAACTTTTTCCACCCCTCCCACGGCTATTGGTTATTTTGTATTTTACTCTATACTTATAACATCTTTGTGTCGCGGGCGGGGAGGAGGGTGTCAGCACTGCGCTCACCCCTCTGCTCGGGTCCGGCTGCGGCTGCTCAGTGGTGGCTCGAGCGGTGGGCCAGATCCCGGGGTATCTCGAGCGGCGCTCCTCGCCCGTGAGTGAAAGGGGATTGGGTTTTGGGATATAGTCTATTGTCCGTGACGCCACCCACGGTTGTGGTGATTTGTTGGCACCACCGCTGCTCTGTATGGGGATCCCGGGAGTGATGGCGTGGAGCAGCCAGTTGTTGTGTTGCCCCTCCGTGGGTAGGGGTTGGTGATCCCGGGGCCCAGTGATGTGGTGGGAGATGCAGGGCCTGGTGGGCGCAGGGACGTGGGGGCAGCGCTGTGCCTTGCGGCACTGTGGTACTCACTCAGCCTGAGACGATGACACAGTTCTCGGTAAAACACACGGCTGGAAAGACGGTTCCCACGGATGGCTGCACTTGCTTTTCCCCAGTAGTTGACGGTGACGGTCCCTTTTCCTGCACCTAAGTTGATGATGGTTGCGATGGGTTCCCACCGATAAACCGCTCCCCGGCTTGGATATGGGCCGGAGGAGCCCTACTTTGCCCGCAGGCGCTGGCCCTGAGAAACTGGTGCCCTGGCGGTGGCGGTGTCTCTCCGTTATGGTCGGACTGTTGCCTTCTATCGGGACTTGGTTGTTGGGAGACAGTCGTCCCCTTCACTGACGGATTTGGCAAATTATGGCGACTCCTAGCCTTGCCGGGATCCGAGAGGCCCCTGCCCTGGTGCTGACTGTTCCTTGTACACTGCTCCAGACCACCGGGTCACCACCCGTCCGCGGTCCTTCCAGTGACCTCCGAGCAGTCACCCCTGCGGACAATCACCGCCGTCTGCTGACCTTGCTGTCTCTCAGCCCGGGGCACACACCCGGACCAACTTCAGGCTTTACAAACTGTCGCTTTTTACTTTACTTCAGCTTTTCTCCTAAGCTCCTCTACCACTTCACTTCCTTCCTTTCACTTTCACCTCCTAAACTCATCTGCCTGTTTACTCCTTTCCGTCCCTAGCTGGACTGCCTGGATCTTCCCGCCTCCAGAGCTGTGAACTCCTCGGTGGGCGGAGCCAACCGCCTGGCCCACCCCCTGGTGTGGACACCAGCTCCTGGAGGAAGGCAACAAGGATTTTTGGGTTAGCTTTGGTGTTCCTAAATGGGGTGTAGGGTGTGGTGGTGTAATGACCTGTGACCCCTGGCTTGCCCAGGGCGTCACATTTGCATCTCCTGCTGTGGGTTCCTGTGGGATCTTCTTGTTGTTCCATGGTATTTTTGGGTGCCTGCCCTTTTATTCTAATGCATTTGCACTTTATATAGAAGTATGTCAAAAATATTTTTTTAGGTATCCCTAATCACCATGATGTACACCTTGGACCAGTTTTTGGTGACCACACTTTGGGGCACTGTGTTGGCATTATTTTACACATCCCATCTATGACCGCTTTATGTAGTAGTTATTTGTTATTATTCTTTACCTCTCACACGGCTATTTTTGCAACATCATATAGCGGTCACCTCCTCCACGGCTAGACATAGCTTATCGTGCTCCATTGTGTGAATCACTTAGTTACTGGCCCATGTCTGTATACCTCCACCCACCTCTCCCACGGCTACTGTAGGTGGTTTTGTTCATCATTTCTACCTGAACGTTTTCAGTACATCTTGTGAACTTTTTCCGCCTCTCCCACGGCTATTGGGTATTTTGTTTCATACTCTATACTCTTACCCCATTCCCCTTTGATCTTATGGTTGTCATTTTTATACTTGCATGCATTGCTGTTTTGCTTGTTTGTTAGCTAATAAAATTTATTATATTGCACAGATACTCATTTTTTGTCCTCTGTTTATGCATTGATTGTGAGTAGTGCATACTTGCCGCTGGTATACATATGCTGGCTGCGTGTTCACCGCATGACTCATCCATTGGGATTTTTTCTCATATATATATATATATATATATATATATATATATATATATATTACAGACCAAAAGTTTGGACACACCTTTTCATTCAAAGAGTTTTCTTTATTTTCAGGGCTCTAAAAATTGTAGATTCAGGAATCAAGGAATCAAGGAATCAAAACTATGAATTAAAACATGTGGAATGAAATACTTAAAAAGGTGTGAAACAACTGAAAATATGTCTTATATTCTATAGGTTCTTCAAAGTAGTCACCTTTTGCTTTGATTACTGCTTTGCTTCAAGAGGTAGTCACTGGAAATGGTTTTCCAACAGTCCCTTTTGCCTTCACTCTGCGGTCCAGCTCACCCCAAACCATCTCGATTGGGTTCAGGTCTGGTGACTGTGGAGACCAGGTCATCTGGCGTAGCATCCCATCATTCTCCTTCTTAGTCAAATAGCCTTTTCACAGCCTGGAGTTATGTTTGGGGTCACTGTCTTGTTGAAAAATAAATTATGGTGCAACTAAACGCAAACCGGATGAAATAACATGACACTGCAAGATGCTGTGGTAGCCTTGCTGGTTCTGTATGCCTTCAATTTTGAATAAAGCCCCAACAGTGTCACCAGAAAAGCACGCCCACACCATCACACCTCCTCCTCCATGCTTCATGGTGGGAACCAGCCATGTAGAGTCCATCCGTTCACCTTTTCTGCAAAGACACGGTGGTTGGATATAAAGATCACAAATTTGGACTCATCAGACCAAAGCACAGATTTCCACTGGTCTAATGTCCATTCTTTGTGTTCTTCAGGCCAAACAAGTCTCTTAGTCCTTAGTAGTGGTTTCCTAGAAGCTATTTTACCATGAAGGCCTGCTGCACAAAGTCTCCTCTTAACAGTTGTTCTAGAGATGAGAAGGTGTGTCCAAACTTTTGGTCGGTACTGTATATATATATTATATATATATATATATATATATATGCAGTATGTGTATATATAATATATATTATATATATATATATATATATATATATATATATATATATATATATATATATATACACACACTGTGTGTAGACTTATTAGGCAAATGAGCATTTTGATCACATGATCATTTTTATATATGTTTCCTACTCCAAGCTGTATAGGCTTGAGAGCCAACTTCCAATTAAGTAAATCAGATGATGTGCATGTCTGTAAGTAGGAGGGGTGTGGTGGAATGACGTTAACACCCTATATAAGGTGTGCTTAATTATTAGGCAACTTCCTTTCCTTTGGCTAAATGGGTCATCAGAGAGATTTGACGGGCTCTGAAAAGTCCAAAATTGTGAGATGTCTTGCAGAGGGATGCAGCCGTCTTGAAATTAGTAAACTTTTGAAGCGTGATCACCGAACAATCAAGCGTTTTATGGCAAATAGCCAACAGGGTTGCAAGAAGCGTGTTGGGCAAAAAAGGCGCAAAATAACTGTCCATGAATTGAGGAAAATCAAGCGTGAAGCTGCCAAGATGCCATTTGCCTCCAGTTTAGCCATATTTCAGAGCTGCAACGTTACTGGAGTATCAAAAAGCACAAGGTGTGCCATACTCAAGGACATGGCCAAGGTAAGGAAGGCTGAAAAACGACCACCTTTGAACAAGAGACATAAGATAAAACGTCAAGACTGGGCCAAGAAATATCTTAAGATTGATTTTTCAAAGGTTTTATGGACTGATGAAATGAGAGTGACTCTTGATGGGCCAGATGGATGGGCCAGAGGCTGGATCAGTAAAGGGCAGAGAGCTCCACTCCGACTCAGACGCTAGCAAGGTGGAGGTGGGATACTGGTATCGGCTGGTATCATCAAAGATGAACTTGTGTGACCTTTTCGGGTTGAGGATGGAGTGAAGCTCAACTCCCAGACCTACTGCCAATTTCTGGAAGACAACTTCTTCAAGCAGTGGTACAGGAAGAAGTCGGTATCGTTCAAGAACAACATGATTTTCATGCAGGACAATGCTCCATCACATGCATCCAACTACTTCACAGCGTGGCTGGCCAGTAAAGGTCTAAAAGATGAAAAAATAATGACATGATCCCCTTGTTTACCTGATCTGAACCCCATAGAGAACCTGTGGTCCCTCATAAAATGTGAGATCTACAGGGAGGGAAAACAGTACACCTCTCGGAACAATGTCTGGGAGGCTGTGGTGGCTGCTGCACGCAATGCTGATCGTAAACAGATCAAGCAACTGACAGAATTTATGGATGGTAGGCTGTTGCGTGTCATCATAAAGAAAGGTGGCTATATTGGTCACTAATTTTTTGGGGTTTGTTTTTGCATGTCAGAAATCTTTATTTCTAAATTTTGTGCAGTTATATTGGTTTACCTGGTGAAAATAAACAAGTGACATGGGAATATATTTGTTTTTTATTAAGTTGCCTAATAATTATACACAGTAATAGTTACCTGCACAAACAAATATTCTCCTAAGATAGCCAAATCTAAAAAAAAAACCCACTCCAACTTCCAAAAATATTAGGTTTTGATATTTATGGGTCTTTTGGGTTGATTGAGAACATAGTTGTTGATCAATAATAACAAAAATCCTCTAAAATACAACTTGCCTAATAATTCTGCACACACTGTATATATACACACACTGTATTTTTCAGATTATAAAACGCACTTTTCCTCCCAAAAATTTGTGAGGAAAGTGAGGGATGCATCTTATAATCTGAATGTAGCTTACCAGGGTGGGGAGTGTGGTCACAAGAGGCCGGGGAATGCTGTGGTGCCTGTGCAGGGTCTGCGGCGGCTGGTGCAGGGTCTGCGGCGGATGATGCTGGAGGGGCTGTGCGGTGCCTGCAGCCACTGTGCAGGGTCTCCGGCGGCTGCTACTGGGGTGGCTGTATGGTGTCTGCAGCGGCTGTGCGGGGTGTGCACGGGGTCTCCGGCAACTGTGGCTGTTGTGCGAGGTCTCCGGCATCTGGACTGGCACTGTGGGTTGGGTGGTGAGGAATTCAAATAATGCTGAAAGGAGTCTGCGCGTGCGCAGATGGAGCTCTCAGCTCAAGCTCTCATCTGTGCAGGCGCCACCTCCGGCCCCTTGATCTCCCTCCAGCGGACATCAGGAAATGGCGCCTGAAGGTGGCGCTTGCACAGATAAGATCTTGGCTTGCCATTGAGCCTAGAGCTCAATCTGCACTGGCCCAACACGGCAGCCCGAACCTCTGCCGCAGCCCAAGTCCCTAGCCACACCCCTAACCACACCCATTAAGCAGTAAGGGCCATTCAGCAGATGCCCTGGACTGTTCATTCATAGTCATAGCAGCCAGAATTTTCTTATATTTATATGTGTGACATATTGCTTATTTGTGCCTATAAGGCTGTGTTCACACGTTGCATAAATTCTGTTTCTTTTTGTTTATGCCGCTGTCTACACCAAACTACACAATAACTATCTTCTCTGATTATTCAATTTTTGCTGCATTTTTTCTGCCTTTTCTCCATTATTTAATGTGTTTTTGGTTCAGATGTGAATCTGCATTTTTAAGTGTTTTTATTGTAGAGAGAGGCTTTTTCCTGCATTTTATTAAGCTCCACATAAAAACCTCTAGAGAAAAAAGCACCAAAACTGCCGAGTTCAGCGGCGTCTTTTCATGGCATCACATCCACTTTGCTTTGACAGTTACACACAGCAGGATTTATGTGCAAAATACAGCAGAAAACAAATGCAGCATTTACACTACATGTGAACATGGACTAATTGTCCAAGCAAAGTGGATGTGACGTCATGAAATCTTCGCTCTCGGTCTAAAGACGCTGCTGAACTGTGCGGATTTGGTGTTTTATTTCTTTATAAGCTTCAAGATTCACATCTGCAGCAAACATGTATCAAATAAGGGGGACAATGCATGAAAAATACAGCAAACACGCAATAATCAGAGAAGATTGTTATTGCACTTGTGGTGTGGACACCTGCAGAAAAAACTCAGCACTTAGCCTACGTGTGAACATGGACTCAACAATACATTTTGATTACATATTTTATGGATTTTAATAAAGAAAAATAATAAATTGCGCCATTTTTTTTACGCCATTTACCGATCCCCATAAATAATCTGTTCGCTGTGTTGTTCGGGTCGTTACGATTACAGGGATACCAAATATGTCTATGTTATTTGCTGATTTGTGATGTTTATTATTTTATAAAAAAAAAGTGTAATAAAATTACATTACTATTTTTTTTATTATTTTTATCAATTTTATTAGAAGAAAAAAACAACTCTTTTCCTCTCCATTTAGAATACAGGACACAAAGATGCTGTTCTGTACAATGGAGCTGTGCCCTCTGTAATTTGCTGTGTAATCAGAGGCTGCATTGTATGTTTATTTATATAAAATCCTCCCTCAGACACAATCAATCCTAGTAGCTCAACAGCTAGAACAGCTAGAAAAGCTAGTAGGGCTGCTGGACACGTGTTTGAAAGTTGCTGGTTTGAATCCACAATGGTGAAAATAAAGAGATATTTTTTTATAAATATATTTGTTTTTTTCTAATTTCTTAATAATCATAATAATAAAAATAATACATAAATCTGACTCTTTCCTTCACATACAAAGAGATGCAGTATCTATCCTATTATGTATCTATCATGTATGTATCTATCTATTATCTATTAACCTATCTGCCATGTATCTATTTATCTATCTATTATCTGATGGCCAAATGTTCCTCTCAGTCGTAGATCACAGAATAAAGGAAAGAAAAAAGAAGAGGACAACGGGGCGCCAAATCTAAGTGTAAATATGTGTAAACACAGATTGTGATGATCGTACGAATTTTACACTCACCGTGCAGATTTCTTCTGTTTTCGCTAGTATGATCCGTGTAGTGGATCAACTCTCTTATTAATCCTCCAGTATGCAGCACGAATCCTCGGGAAAAACAACGGGAGTCCTGAAAAGGTGCTCCCACGTGGGTAATGGAGTAAAGACAAAATCCCTTTCGGCACTTCCGGAGGATAAATGGAATATCAGTGCAAGTTTGCAAAAACTTCAAGAACAAGGGTTTATTAAGGGTTCAATAAAAAAACGGATAATTACGGACAACGCGTTTCAGCTAACAAAAGCCTTCATCAGGTGTAGTCTACATTGCTGGTATTAAGAAAATCTAATTTATAGACTGACCTGTCTATGTGTATGATGTAGGCGGGTATGAGGAACATGGGTGTGTGCTTCCAATTAGATTATCACGCCACCTCAAGAGGTAAATGGTGGTTCTAGTGCTGAAATCCTTATATGGATCATGTATAGGGGCAAGCAAATATTGCTGCTATGCATGAATGATACAATTTATGAATGAAAAAGAATAACAATTCTAATTGTTAATAAGGAAAATTTTGGTGTTTAAAATATGCGGTGATATAAAACACATAATAAATTATTCAGATTAAAAACACAATTTTTTTTTTTTTTCTTTTTCCCTCTTTCTCTCCTTTCCCCCTTTTGCTCTCTCCCTTTCCTTCCCTTTTCCTTTAGAGAATAGTTTAAAATCCATGCACTTATATAAAAATCACTTCCAGATATATTGCACTTATAAATAGGAGACAAAGAAAAAAAAAAAATAAAAATATACATATACATTTAGACATTCTCTATCACATCGTTCAAACCATCTGGGTATAAGGTTTTCAGCTTGAAAATCCAATAGGTCTCCTTCCTATTTAATTTTTTAAAACTGTCACTATCGTCCTCTGCAATTCTTTCTACAGGGGTCACTTTTATATCAAAATTTTTTTGATGTTTGATTAACAGGTGTCTGGAGAGACTATGTTTAAGAAAATATTTTTTCGCATTGTGCCTGTGGCCATTTATGCGTGACCGCACCGTTTGTGTGGTGCGGCCAACGTACTGAAGACCACAGTCGCAGCTGACCACATAGACTACATGGTCACTGTCACATGTTAGATGTTGATTAATATTAATTGTCTCTCCTGTACTATTTGATGTGATACTATTCTGTTTGTGACTAATAATACCACAACAGAAGCATTTTTTTGATCCACATTTGAAAACGCCCGGGGGTTTTTATGTAGAGAATTTTGCTGCGCTAAAAACTGACAAAGGTTTTTTTAAAACAGTCGGTGCAATAATATTCTTCACTGTTATCCCCCTTTTAAACGTAATACCTGGAACCTCTGGTAACCATTTATTTAAAAAAGGATCCATTTTTAAAATGTGCCAATGTTTTTATAAAATTGTCCTGATCAAATTACTACCCTGGTTGAATGCAGTTATAAAATTATATTGCCATTTTGTCCCTCTGTGTTCAATTTTTCTTTTGTTATTATTCCCATGTGGATCTACCTGTTGTTCTGTGTTTAACTGAATCAAAGTAGTATTTTCTTTATTTTTTCTTTCCAAACAAGGAAAGGAGAGAAAGAGGGAAAAAAAAAAAAAAATTTGTGTTTTTAATCTGAATAATTTATTATTATGTGTTTTATATCACCGCATATTTTAAACACCAAAATTTTCCTTATTAACAATTAGAATTTTTATTCTTTTTCATTCATAAATTGTATCATTCATGCATAGCAGCAATATTTGCTTGCCCCTACACATGATCCATATAAGGATTTCAGAACAAGAACCACACCCATGTTCCTCATACCCGCCTACATCATACACATAGACAGGTCAGTCTATAAATTAGATTTTCTTAATACTAGCAATGTAGACTACACCTGATGAAGGCTTTTGTTAGCTGAAACGCGTTGTCCGTAATTGTCCGTTTTTTATTGAACCCTTAATAAACCCTTGTTCTTGAAGTTTTTGCAAACTTATATTCCATTTATCCTCCTGAAGCGCCGAAAGGGATTTTGTCTTTACTCCATCTATCTATTATCTATCATGTATCTATCTATCCCTCTATCTATCATGTATCCATCTATCTATCTATCGATCTATCTATCCTTCTATCTATTATCTATTAATCTATCTATCATCTATCTATCCCTCTATCATGTATCTATCTATCTATCCCTCTGTCTATCTATCTATCCCTCAATCTATCTATCTATCCATCTATCTATCCCTCTCACTATCTATCTATCCCTCTATCTATCTATCGATCTATCATCTATCTATCTATCCCTCTATCTATCTATCCCACTATTTATCTAACTATCTTTCCCTTTATCTATCTATCCCTCCAACTATCTATCTATCCATCTATCTATCTATCCCTCTATCTATCTATCTATCTATCTATCTATCCCTCTATCTATCTATCCTTCTATCTATCTATCGATCAATCAATCATCTTTGTAGCTGAATAATCTGCTTCTGGATTCTCTACTGCAATACAGAGGTCAAGATTACCAAATCTTCCTATGTTTTGCAATACATGCAGTATCTCCGTGGTAGAGCTGCTGCCTATGGCCAATGAGTTCATGAGTTCAAGTACTGGAAAACCAGAGGAGCTCTGAATTTAATTTATTCACTGCACTGAGGAATGGAGCCTGAGGGGTGGAGCCAGGACAACAACTGTGAGCAGAGGGACTGCGGAAGAGAGTTCTCAAATCGGGACAGTCCCACAGAATCCGGGACGGTTGGGAGGTATGTATGCACAGGGGCTGCCATATTTAAGGTGTGTAACTGTCAATACACACTGCAAATCTAATATGACAGCCCCCAGTGTTTGAATAAAAATAGAATTAAATAAAAACTAAACAATTAATTTAATTTTGTATTAAAAATGATTGATTCCATAATCTGTAGTTATTATTAAAAAAAATTAAAACTGCAGCACCTTCCCTTTAAGATTTCTTTGTTTTTCTTTTTAAAACAGATTTAAAAAACAAACAATATAACCCCTAACCTTTCCCAGTAAAAAAAATATACATTTAACATAAAAACCTGATTTAAAAAATAGGTAATTTTCTGATGACACATTACTTTTAGATCATAAAGGGTTCTGATTACTTGAGCCAAACAGAATAAAAAATAAAGTACAGGTAAATAAAGTCACCTCGAAAAATGTGAAACATAATCAAGCAATTGCATTAACAATTAAGAAGCAAATAATTTGGTATACATATCAAAAATTGAAATAGAAACAAAGCCAGCAGGAAAATAGGACCTAAACATAGTCAATGCCGTTGAAGGTTCTCCATGTGTTTTGAGCTAGACTATGCAGCTTCCTTATTGGTAATGCTCATGGATAGAGTGCTAAATATAGTCTGATAATAAATGCTGATATAAAACAGATACAACACATCTGAGAAAAAATGAGTCAAAGTAAGCAAAGAGGCATAGTGCAGCACATAAATACATTACCAGCAAGACAAGACAAATACAAAACACATACAGGAATATCAATCATAATTTAACAGCAATATGGAAGAGGTGAAAATCCACATGGTGAGCGGCAACACATGCTACATGTTCATGGATCTACCAAACAAAAAAGAGAATTTCACCTGCCGAAAATGCAAACTAGGAGCCCTTTTGTAAGAAAGGGTGCTGGGGTTAGAAGAAAGAATAGCGACACTGAAGCTAAATAAAGAAGGTGAGGATTTCTTGGACAAAGCACAAGCAACCCTTCAGGACACGGAAAGGTAGAAAAGCTTCACAGCACCTACAGAGGCAGAAAAATGGATACACGTGACCAAAAGGAGCCAGTGGGTCACAAAGCCGTCAGCACCCACATATCTTAGGAACCGTTATCAAACCCTCATGCAGAATGATGAAAATGGCACAATTCAAAATTAAACCATTCCAACAAAAGTAGAAACCAAAGTCACCCAGAAACACTAAGGAGCATCAAAAGATAGTGTGCCTAGGAAGAAAAGTAGAGTGATAGTTTTGTAGTTTGTTCCTCTGAATTTGAGGCTCAAGGTTTTGGTGGAACAGCATGATTCGGTCCTTGCAGGGCATCCTGGGGTAAAAGGTACATTAAATCTCATACTGCATCGTTTTTGGTGGCCAAGGATTCGTAGAGATGTCGTCGCTTACGTGTCTGCTTGTACCATTTGTGCGTGGCCCAAACCATCACACTCCCATCCGCCTGGGTGTTTGTTACTGTTGGAGGTACATAGCAAACCCCGGATGGACATTTACATTGACTTCATCACGGATCTTTCCTGCTCTGCTGGTAACACGGTTATTTTGGTGGTGGTAGACAGGTTTTCCAAGAGGACTTCATTTATGGCCCTACCTTCCCTGACGAATGCAAGAGGCTGGCTCAAGTTTTTATTCAGGAGGTGGACATACTCCATGGGGTTCCATCTGACATTGTGTTCGATAGGGGTACGCAGTTCATCGCAAACTTTTGGAGAGCTTTTTGCTCTCAGTTAGGGATTAAGCTAGCCCACGACTGTGCTTTCCACCCACAGTTGAATGGTCAGACGGAACATATGAATCAGATCCTTGAGCAGTACTTGTGCTGGTTTGTATTCGATATTTAGGAGGAATGATCGGCATTCCTTCTCTGGCACAATTTGGCATCAACAACCACTGCCACAAGTCCTCGGGGGTGTACCCTTTTTCTGTGTGTATGGTCAACATCCGCAGTTTTCTATCTTAGGTAAAGGTCACTCTTCAGGCTGGTTCCGCCTTGGCATCTACACGGGTCTGCATCTGCACATCTGCACTTGTGTGACATGAACTCCAAATATAAGCGCATGGCTGCCTATGGTCGTGGGCCTAGTCCAGACCTATATGTGGGTATTTGGGTGTGGTTGTCAACAAAAAATATCAAACTTAAGGTGCCTTTGCTTTAGTTGGGGTCTCGTTTTATTAGTTCATTTAAGATCTCTGCCATTGTTAATCCACTGGCCTATCGGTTGTCCCTGCCAGCCGTATACAAGATACAGAAGGTATTCCACAAATATCTGTTGTAAAGGTTCATGGGACTGGGAACCGCACCATCAGCCCCTCCGCTAGTGGTGGTTGACAGGGTTCTGGAGTTTAAGATTGTGGATTTCTGTTGGGTACGGCAGTCCCTTCAGTATCTTATGCCCTGGTGGGGTTATGGTCAGAAGGAGAGGACTTGGGTGCCTCTTTCTGACATCCATGCAGATCACCTGGTCAGATCCTTTCATCTCAGGTATCCAGAGAAGCTAGGTTCTGCAGTTCCTGAGGGCCCGGAGTTCCCTCGTAAAGGGAGAGGTGCCGTCATGCATAGTCCGGATCTGAACTCGCGGATTACAGCAACGGCATTGGACCCTGTTCACATTGCACAGTCTGAAAGGTAACTTGGGTTCTCTTAAATGCTTAGCTCTGCTGAGCGTCGACTGAGTTGTGTCCACTGCTTCCAGTCGTGTAGAAGGTAATCCTTCTCTGAGCAGTGTGCGAATCTTATGAGAGTCAGGTTGCGGATTATCATCCACAGCTGGTCTCTCTCTAATTAAGGCTAGGGAAGTTGTTAGGAGATCGCTGAAGATAGCATCTGCTTGTGCTCTTGCAAATATCCAGTGCCCTTGGTGACCCTCTTTGGTGACCTGCAAATTGTTGCTAGTGTGGTGTGGAAGTGTATTTTGGTGTGCGTTACTTCCTCCCTTATATTTAATTTCCCCCTGTGCTTTTATTTTCTTCTCTTTGCGGTTGTTTACAGAGTTTATGAGTTTCAGTTCTTCCCCCTGTCAGTGTCTTTTTGGGAGGGGAGTTATCTCGGTGTCTCCTGCCCACCCTGGTGGTGGGGTAGGGTGCGAGGGTTAGGTTATGGCGTGAATATGAGAATGGTGGCCCAGACCTCAATACCCTTAAGTGTACCTCTGGGTTGAGGGTCAGCGCAATGATCCCAGTCAAAGGCCAGTTCAGGTCTCAAAGCTAGCCTAGCCCACCCGTGATAATTAGCCAGAGCGCTGCTTCCACGTGGCTCTGTTAGCTGTGCCAGTTAGGATGTAGTGTGGCGTAGTAATTGTATTGCTTCATTTGTTCCGTCATCATAGTCTTGTGTCTGTGTTAGTTGGGGATATGTTTGCCAGCCCCAGCTAGTAGCCAAAGCTTATCATATCTTATTGTTTTGAGAAATATTCCCCTGACTACTTTTACCGTCATTGTGTGTCTTTCCTGTAAATAAAGCAAACCCTTGTTTTCTGCGACCTCATCTTGTGTTTTGTAGTCATACTCTGTACCGCGGTGGTCCGCCGGCCATTGGTACAGATGGACTCAAAATTGACTCCCAACGATACTGCCAGTTTTAAGAAGACATTCTCTTCAAGCAGTGGTACGAGAAGAAGTCTGCACCTTTAATGAAAACTATGATTTTTATGCAGGACAATACTCCACCACATGCATCAATATACTCCACTGCTTGGCTAGCCAGTATAGTTTTAAAGATGAAAGGATAATGACATGGCCCCTTTCCTGACCTGACCTAAACCCTATAGAGAACTTGTGGACTCTTCAAGAATGGGAGATTTATGGTGAATGAAAACAGTCACCTCTCTAAACAGTGTCTGGGAGGCTGTGGTTGGTACTTACGACTGTTATTGCAAAGAAGGGAGGTTATATTGGACACTGATGTTTTATTTTATTTTTTAAATTTCAGAAATTTATTTTTGGACAATTTGAGTTGGTTGGTTATTATTCTCACCTTAACTGATGAAAATAAACAAGTAATATGGTAAATAAGTGGTATATCTTCTATATGGTATAGAAGTATCAAAGGTGGAGAGGCTACCCACAGTAAATATTTTTAAGGGTTTTTTTAAATAATGAAAAATGAAATTACAATATGATGTATTTACTATTAGGCGATCTTTCAGCTTTTATTAACTACTTTATGAGTAACTTTAATAATATTTAAATCAGACTCAGCAGAATGTATGCAATTCTGCAGCAGCCCAGGTATCCACAAATTGCAGGTAATACTGCAGAAACTACAGAATATCTGCAGACTTTGGCAGGTATAGGGACAAACAAAATGCTGCAGCACAATGTCAGTGCCATGGTGCAGGCAGAGAAGGGGACTTTTTTTTAATTAGGCTCTTTAATGTACTTGACAGATTTATGCAGAAAACTGGTCATAAAAACAAATGGGAAATGATTTAACAAACACTCTGCAGCAGAACTGTTAGAACAGTAAGAATTCCCAACTGGATTCCATAGGAATAATTTTTCTAACAATTAGATGATTACCTAATGATACTTTAATGCCAGATGTTATACGTCAATAAATAATGCTAGTGCTAATTGATTTCTCCTGGGTTCATATCAGTGGTTGATCAGACTTCTATGTTTTATTAGATGTAGCAGCTGTACAAGGCCATAATGTGAAATGTACTAGAAAAATGTTTTAGGAAATATTATAAGATACTTGTAGTTGTACAATACGGCGCTGCTTAGTCAGGGCACTATGGGGTTAATTCTTTACTCCTTTCTGTGATTCTTTGCAAAAAGGCTTCAATCTTTTTGAATATATTGTACTTGAGAATGTCACAATTTTAAAATGTTGGAATACTATTTTACTATTTTATTTGGAAAATGATGGAGCATCATTTTTTTCTCTCCTTTCTGTGAGCCCTGAACAAGAGGGACTGACATCTATTTACACCTCTGAATTGCTAACTCTCACTACCAGTTAAAGTTCTTCTTTGCTTCCATCTTGTGCTATCTGCTTCTGCTTTGCTTGTTGAATTCCTGTTGTCTGACTGCTTCCTGTTTCCTGGTTATTCTTTGTCTTCTGATTTTCTGCCTTGGGTGCCCTGCTACTTTGACTTCTCACGCCTCTGTTTCGCTTCCTTTGCCATCAGACCTTCTGTGGAAGCAATCCAATGGACACTGTTAAAATTCCAGATGTCTGTTACAGGGGATATAGGTTGAGGCCTTGGGTTAATCCTGTATCTGCCCATTAATGAAGAGCCTTTGGTTGGACTGCTGTCCATTCCCAATGTGAAGCCCCATTACCTTCAGGTCGCCTCAGGGTCTTCACGTGCTGGGAATCTTCCGACAACAGGTAGGTCAGGTTAACTTCAATAGGAATCGTGACGTCACTCTCGGTAATTGCGGTCAGGAGGTGACCACCACTGCAGTTTAGCGAGCGTCTGGGGCTGATGGTAAATGCAGTCTGATGTTATGCCTCCCGAGAGCGAGGCTGGCCCCAGGGGCTCGGGTGTAGGAGTGTAGTACCACAGGTCGCAGAAGAACTCACACACAGGCAGCGATGTCTTTCAGGGCTTTTACTCACTTTTTGCTGGTAGAGTGAGACAACCCGGGCGATGCTATGATGAACCAGGTGGAACCAAGTATCCCTCAGGCTGATATAGGGGTGACTGCTGACTCGCCTTCCTGCACCTTTGTTTTGGATCACCCCTGAAGTATATCGTGGGATGCGTCCAGGGAAGTCGCTACGGCCTTTCTCCCCTTTCTGACCCGTTTGCTGACAGCGTGGACCAAGGTTAAGATGGCTCCAGGCTCGATCCTCCTTATGGGCCCCCTCGTTGCTGTTGATGCTGCGGGTTCTGTGTTGGTTGGCATGGTACCTCTAGTCCCCACCGCCTGTAGGATTTAGCAGCTCCAGTAAATAGATTTCTGCTCTGGGAACCTGTTTCCCCGTGTGTGCATTCATTACCAGGAGTCCTCGTACTCAACTCCTTACTGCTCTCTCTCTCTCTTCAGGTGTCTTTCAGTCTGACTTGGTGGTAATGTTCTCCCCTGTCAGCAGCCACTACAGATGCAGGGTCTGACAGGGTCCTGCTCCTCAGCTCTAACCTTCAGACATGGCTGCTCCACTCCTACTCCTTTGACTGCCACTGCACAACTCCCTAGCTTTTAGTCCCACTACCCACCACTAGCTGGGATGCGAGGGCTACGCCCCCTCCCTGGCTCTGCCCAGGGGTCCCCTCTAATCTGTGTGTGTGTCTTGGTTACTACGTGTCTGTGTGTGTCCACACTCTAGTCAGCCTTTGGGATTACCTGTTTGTACTGACCCAGCATGGGTGCAGTACTCAGTGGTGCATGACCAGGTCAGGGGCGCCACATTAGCAAATCCGTACTGACGGTAGTAGACTATGCCACCTGGTACCTGGAAGCAGTAACCTTTTCGTCCAGTGGATCAGACAAGGTGGCCATCGTCTTATTGGAGATTTTCTCCCAAGTAAGTCTTCCCCAAGAAATACTCACTGACTGGGAAACCTAATTAATGTAGCAGCTGATGGAGTCCCTCTGTAAGCAAATACAAGTGCAACATCTGGTGACCAGCCCATACCACCCACAGATTACCGTCTTGTACAAGTGGTTCCATGGCACCATGAAGAAGATGCTTAAGATGTTAGTTGACTCCCACGGGCATGACTGGGAGCAATACCTCCCTCCCACACCTTTTATTTGTCTAGTGTTCCCTTAAAGCAGTTAAATATAGAACAAACCCGGGTTGCTCTTTTATCTCAATCCACTTGGTTTCACTTTATGGGCTGGTTTCTGACCCAATATTATCCTGTTAGTGGATCGGGTTTATATCTGATGAGGAACTGGTGGCAGAACAATCTCAACGTTCCAGACAACCCTGTTAAAAAATAACGTAATAAATATATCTAAAATTAGAGCCCACGAAAAAACAGACATATAATTTAGAGTCGTGTAACTATAGTAAGGTACCTCAATAGGTCAGGGGGCTGTTCTGGCAAAAAAACAGTTATAATAAACTGACATGTATAATATTACATTCCTGTACAGTCCATCCCTGTAATGGCAGTGCATAATAAACATACAAATTTCAAAATTTAGAGCGGTGATACAACTTTCATCAAGAGGACTATATATATATATGTAAACACCTCAACAGCTAGCCGAGATGAGCCATAGAGATCCCTACCTATCAATGGACGGTATGACACCATAAGTGTTTTGGGCACCCCCATTCACCATCGGGAAGCCCTAAAGTGACCCTAAGATGACCCTACTTAGACTAAAGCACCCAACACCAGAGATATGAAAAATTCAAGGTGCTTATCTAATTGATCGAGTCCATGATGCAGGGCGACCAATCCTTAACCGTCTTGGCGCGTTTCTCCCAAGCGATGGATACACCCGGGTTCATCAGGGGACATGTACCACAGGAGTCCCGGATCCAGAGACTGCCAAAAGAAGGCTGTGCCCAGGTCTGAGGATGATACCAGTAACTGGAACTGGTGGCAGTGCTACTGGGCCGGCAGGACTCTGTTTCACTGGAGCTAGTGAAAATGCATCTCTCAGCCTGTCAGGGTTGTGAGCGAGTGTGGTGCCATGCGGGAAGTTGCGTGGATCTCACTCTCTCATTGCCTGTGCCTCTCTCATTGCCTGTGCCTCCCTGTGCCTGTGTGGACAAGGGGTATCAGTGTAAAAACGTGCCAAGCTGACCTAGCACATCCCCAGGGGGTGCAGAACGTCATGGCTGCTGGTAGCAGACGTGTATCTTGGTTTTTTGGCACCCGAGGCAAGAATTCAGCTTTGGATATAAGGAGCGCAATTGGGTCATACCAGTGTAAAATATGGTGACTTTTTAATAGGAAAACCGCTCACTTGGAATGGTTGTGAGACTCACAACCAGTATAGAGACATATAACAGCTGCAGCCGATCCCACGTGCCAAAGGCAGAAACAAAACAAAAACCAGGATAATTGTGGTACACTCTGCGCTGCTGTACAAAGAAACACTCCAAAAAATAAAAGCAATGTGGATGGTTTATTCTACGCATTTCGAAGAGATATCCCCCCTTCTTCCTCAGTGGATCGGTGGATTTTCCTGAGGAAGAAGAGAGATATCTCTTCGAAATGCGTAGAATAGACCATCCACATTGCTTTTATTTTTTGGAGTGTTTCTTTGTACAGCAGTGAGGTGTATACCACAATTATCCTGTTTGTTGTTAAGAATTCAGCTTGGCACTTGCCCACACAAGCGGTTTGAGTAGTCATCATGTGACCAATTCATGTGCGATTTGCATACTTAGACTGATGTCACTAGCGTATAACTTATGCAAAGATGACATCCATTGCCCGGATGGGTCTGCGGCTCTACTAACCTGAGCATGACAATGTATTAATGTATTTCTATGCAGCTGACATGATCAGGTCAGTATGCAATCCTCATAGTAGTGTGACTCCAGCCTTAAGGCTGCTTTACACGCAGCAACATCGCTAGCGATGTCGCTAGCGATAGCACCCGCCCCTGTCATTTGTGCGTCATGGGCAAATCGCTGCCCGTGGCGAACAATGTCGCCGGTACGCGTCACACGAACTTACCTTCCTAACGACGTCGCTGTGGCCGGCGAACAACCTCTTTTTTAAGGGGGTGGTTTATGCAGCGTCACAGCGACGTCACACAGCAGGCCTCCAATAGAAGCGGAGGGGCGGTGAGCAGCCGCATGAACGTTTACTCCAGCCGGAGGATGCAGGAACGTTGTTGTTTGTTGTTCCCAGGGTGTCACACGTAGCGATGTGTGCTGCCTCAGGAACGACAAACAACCTGCATCCAGAATGAGCAACGATTTTTTGAAAATTAACGTGTCAACAGTCAACGATTTGGTGAGTATTTGGGATCGTTAGCGGTCGCTCGTAACTGTCACACGCAACGACTTTGCTAACGAGGCCGGATGTGTGTCACGAATTCCGTGACCCCAGCGATATCTCGTTAGCTATGTCGTTGCGTGTAAAGCGGCCTTTACAGTCATGTACTGACAAGCTGATTTCCAAATTGTCTCAATTTTCAGTGAACAGTTAAGAGAAACAGAAAGAAAATCTAGTTGTGACATGACTGTAAGTATGAAAACCGCCTATGAATGGTGTAGATATGTGATGACTGATGGAACTAGCAAGCAGAGTGAGTATATCTCACACTGTTAGAACTGGGCATGTTAGAGTGCTTAATTTTATATTTACAAATCTGGTCCAGGTTTTCGATGAAAGTTTGCAGTCACTCTTGATGACTGCAGACTTCTGAATTTTCACAGCGCATGCACTGCACAATTTTACGGTTATCCTGTGTCAGTGGCAAGAGTGGCCGTCAAGTGAGCACAAGTATGTGATTTATATACTTCTGGCCACATTCGGACTAGACGTGTCTGACCTCACTCAATTCATTTTCAGCGAGTGATGTTACATGTCTAATCGGCACGTGACTGTGTGTCGCCCAGGAATAAGGGGTACTCAGATCCGGGCCACGGGGTCACTTCTGTGGGTATCATGGTGGCGCGACCCGGTCTGTGATCCCAGGCTCCACAGTAAGAAGGGGATTAGGTAAGGGAGATTGTCCGTGATGCCACCCGTGGTGTGAGGTGAGGTAACGGAGCACCGCCGCTGCCGGTAAATGGATCCCGGGGATGGTGGTGGGTAGCAAGGTGGTGTTTTCCCTCCACGGGTAGGGTGTTGGTGTCCCGGGACCCCGGTGAGGTGGTGCAGTGAGGAGATGGAGACCGTCTGAGAGCTGTGCGCCCGGTTGGACCGAGGGATGTTGTTACTCACAGTTCGCTTTGCAAGAAAATTCACACAGAGTCAGGAATTAACCAGAAATTGCCGGAGTCCGCAGCCTTAGGTACGGAGGGTGTTTAAGTCCCACACACGGTGCAGCAGACCCCTGTTCTTTCCCTGCAGTCAGGTGCCTCTTTCTCCACTCGTTCTCTTTCTTTCCTCCTTGGCCGGGAACGGGGAGTCCACTCCCCTGTAGTGATCCGGGATCTCTTTCGATACCGGCAGGCCACTACCCTGCCCCGGTCACCTCAAGTCCCTTCCTCACTAACAGCCTGTCCCGGCCCTTTTGGAGCACGCTTCTTTAGCAGCCCGGGAGCTACAACTCTGGGCTACTCTCCTCTCCCTCTCCCCACACACTCTGCTCCAGCCCCTCCCCTGCTGCTCTGTTTTGCTCTTACACTGGGGGGGTGTGTCTGTCCTGCTGCACTGGTGTGGGATCAAGTTACCAAGGAGGAGAATGACCTGCTCTTTGCTGGATTTCTGCAGGTCTGTGACACCCTGGTTTTGCCAGGGCATCACAACTGCACATATGTATATCGCATAGTTGTGGTTTTTTGACCTCCCACTCTCACTGCCAGCACCAGAAAATCCTGACAGCATGCTCTGCCTGCCGTGAGAATTCAGAAGTCTGCTGTCACATAGAGTGACTGCAGACTCATCACAAACTTGGACAGCCCTTTTAATGCCCCTAGCATAAAAAAGAACATAGTAACCCATAACTTGTCAGATGGCACAAGACTGTTAACATAGCCATGTATCACATAATCTTACAAGCCAATAACACCAATAACACCACAAGAATACATCACCAGAGCCAACAGCAGTACAGACATTCATCATCAGACCCACCATCAGTACAGACAATCATCACCAAAAGCACCAGAAAAAATAAATACATCACCAGAACCACAATCAGTGCAGAAATTCATCATCAGAACTACCAGAAGTACAAAAATACATCTATATAACCCCAACAGTAGAGAAACACAGCATCCAAACCATCATCAGTACAGAAATACATCACCAAAACCAACATTAGAACATGGTACATCAATTGTAATGCCAGTTCAGACCCAAATACATTTGCATTGCATAAAGCTACAACTTCCAGTAACAAGATACTGTGAGTTGTTGCTATCAGTCATCATCAAATGGCCGACTAAACAGGAAACATAGTACTGATGAGAATTAGTATCACAAATAAACATTTAGATCCAGGTACTTTATAGATGACATTATCTCTGATTGGAGATTGCCATGATGACTTTTCACATCCACAGCTCATCTCTTCTGACTTCTCCGGCTCTTCTGCAGCACATCCCGATACAGTACCCTTAACAATAGCAGAATGATTATAATGCTCCTGAATAAAAATATCTGCTCTGTGCTGTGTCCCTGAATAAATACTAGTTCTTCGTTGTATTCCCTGCACAAAATATGACCCACACACTGTCCCTCTTATGATACATGCCCTCCACACTGCACTCTCCTTTGCATACTGAACCCCATTTTCACACTATTCTTTAACATTATACTGACAGTCTCTGTACTGTTCCCCTCATCACACTCCACCTCCCCAATATACTGTCCCATCCTAGCTGTGACCTCAAACTTTCCCCCCATTCTGCACCCTCTTCATACTGTCCCCCACAATACCGTCTCTATTGTGTCACTCCTTACTTTTCTCTCATCCTAATCTGTCTCTTCACTACCTCCGCACTCATCCCCCGTCGCTTCCTATACCATATCCGATCCGATCCCCTTACTCACTCCCCATATAATGTTTGCACCCATCCCCTGAATCTTTTTCCATACTTTGTCCACACCTATACCCCTGACTTGCTCCCAATACTGTGTCCGCATCCCCCTAACTCCTCATACTATGCATGTGCCTATCTCCTCTCGCTCCCAACACTGTGTCTGCACCCATCTCTCCCTCACTCCCCATACTATGTCCTCAAATTTACCCCCTCACTCCCCATACTGTGTCCTCAAATTTTACCCCATCATTCAGCACACGGTGTCCTCAAATTTACCCCCTCGCTATCTATACTGTGTACTGAAATCTCTTCCACCTCCTTTTGCTCCACATACTGTGTTCACATGCACTACCCCTTCGCTCCCCATACTGTGTCTGTATACATTCCCCCACCCTCTCTCCCCATACTGTGTACTCAAATTTCTGCCTGTTTCCCTAATTATAATAAATCTTCAATGTCTACAGCTCCACTGGAGCTCTTACCACTTCAAACTTCTGCCGATTCTGCAGCACTGAGGAGGGAAATTGGCAGTATGATCAGCTGACCTTATCACGCTGCTGACTTCGCCCTGACCCAGAACTGCCGGTGGTCAGAGCTTCAATTGAACTCATGCCTAAAAGAAGGACATTCAATTGATCACAGGGAGGCGGCACACTGCGCTTTCCCTGAGTCTAATCTTGTAGTCTAAACAGTTCACGATCACCCTATAGATCAGCATTTTTTGAATGCTGTAAATCAATCAATATAAAAAAAATGTTACTCATTTACTCACTTCATCATAGTTTCTGGTAAGGTAACACTGTTCTATGTATTGGCAAAAGTTGTCAACTTCAGTTATGAAACAAACCATTGCTTAATGATTTTCAGTTTTGAATTTAAATCTGACAATGAGAATTTTTAGTTGGCTCTTATTTTTATGATACCAAAGATTTTGTTTTTACTGCTGAATATAATTAATGCATAAAAGTTTCAGTACTTTGAAACAGTATCATTTTTGCAAATATAAAGGTGAAGAATATTTTTAAGGCCAGTTTTCTGATATTTATTTTGAGGAAACTTAACAACGATTCAAATAACTGAAACATCCCTAAACTATTGTGAATTATAAACAGTTGCAGAAATTGGTCCTCATGCAGTGACAACTCTCTTTTTCTCATCTCTTTTACTCCAGCATCCGATCATCTCTTACAAATATCCAACAGTTATGCCTGCTTTACACGCTTCAATAAATCTTTCAATCCGTCGTCGGGGTCAAGTTGTAAGTGACGCACATCCGGCATCGTTCGTGAGGTATTTGCGTGTGAAACCTACATGCGATCGATATTGAACGAAAATACGGTGATCGCATACACGTCGTTTATTCCTCATACATTGGACGTTTTGTTGTACGAAACTAGTGAATTGTAACGTGTGACATCCATCATACGATTGTGATGTCTGAGGCTATGTGCGCAGGTGTGCGCTCTGCACTGCAGCTTAAAAAAGGTCTGCTTCAGAGCGCAGCTGAAAAGCTGCGTTCTGAAGCGCCTCACAATGTCTGTCATGCACTAATCTCTGTCAGTCCGTCCCTATCTCTGTCCCTCTCTCTCTGTCCATGTCAGTCTATCCCCCTCTCTCATATACTCACCGAGAGTATATTTCGTACAACACAGCCGCTCCGGTCACCTCCACGCAGCTAATGAAGACAGCCGCGCGATCAGCTGAGCTGTCACTGAGGTTACCCGCTGTCACTGGATCCAGCGGTGGCCGCGGGTAACCTCAGTAACAGATCAGCTGATGGCGCGGCTGTCTTCATTAGCTGCGTGGAGGTGACCGGAGCGGCTGTGTCTGCTGCAGCTCCGGTCACCTCCATGCAGCAGCGCTGGATGCGACGCTGGACCATCCTGGAGTACGCCGGACATAGAGGGCTTTTTGGGGCTGATTAAAGTGGTGAACCAGGGTATATGTTTGTGTTTTTTATTTCTAATAAAGGATTTTTTCGGGTGTGTGTGTTTATTTACTGTAATTTACAGATTAATCATGGAAGGTGTCTCATAGACACCTGACATGATTAATCTAGGACTTATTGGCAGCTATGGGCTGCCAATAACTCCTTATTACCCCGATTTGCCAACGCATCAGGGCAAATCGGGAAGAGCCGGGTACAGCCCCAGAACTGTCGCATCTAATGCATGCGACAATTCTGGGCGGCTGTTGGCTGATATTGTTAGGCTGGGGGGCTCCCCATAACGTGGAGCTCCCCATCCTGAGAATACCAGCCTTCAGCCGTATGGCTTTATCTGGCTGGTTTTAAAATTGGGGGGGACCGCACGCCGTTTTTTTTAATTATTTAATTATTTATTTCACTACACAGTATAGACACGCTCACCGGCTGCTGTGATTGGGTGCAGTGTGACACCTGTCACTCAGCGTGGGGGGCGTGTCTCACTGTAACCAATCATAGGCGCCGGTGGGCGGGGTAAGCAGGGAATACGAGATTGTTTAATGGGCGGCCGGCTTTTTCAAAACAGTAAAAGCCGCCGGAGCAGTGTGAATGCCGTGCAGCGCCGGGGATCGGGGATCGGTGAGTATATGAGAGAGGGCTGCTCAATTCACTTACTCAGGAGATTAGCGGTCACCGGTGAGTCCTTCACTGGTGACCGCTAATCGGGACGCGACACAGACAGAACCGCAGCATGACCATGAAGTCGGGTGAGGTTCACCCGAGTTCATTCTGACAGTGCGGCTCTGTCTGTGTCTGCTGTCATCTGCCATTCAGCTCTGCTACATGGCTGTCTGTGTCTGCTGTTAGCGGCCATGTAGCAGAGCTGAACGGCAGATGACATAGTAAAAACGCATCCCCTACACATTACACACGCTTGGCAAGTCAATAAATAAAAAAAAAAAAGGTGCCCAATGCATACGTCACAGAACACATGATCTAAAGGATCGCACACAAAATTGATCAATTTAACATAGACTACTAACGCACGTGTGACAGCAAATGAACGACCTACATGCAATCTCATTAGATCGCATATGCGACCTGGGCGTGTCACATCGCATACGAGATCGCATACCTAATTGTAAGGTGTAAAGCAGGCTTTATATGCAAGGATTGATGGATTCCAGTTTCCTTGATATCCTTTCTCCATAGCCACAATATCGTGGTGAAATCTCTCACTGTGCTCTTCGCTCACTGCTCCGCAGATTAGTGGAAAAATGCATATGTAAGAAATTAATCTTTAAGGACATGTTACAGCCAAGATCCTTAAATATTTTGAGGAGATTTTCCACCAATTTTTCATAGTTATCTGCTCTTAATTTTCTAAACAGAGACTAAATCACCCTAATATAAATCTTACTGGTGGGCACTGCAGTCAGATATACATTGAAATAAATGCAACATTGTGCAATATCCTGGGGCAAGATGTACATTGTAGTGACGCTTAGACTAGTAGAGATGGGCAAACCCACAGATTTTCGGGTTTGGTGGGTCCAGCTGGTCTTAACCCAAACTTGATCCTGACATCGAATCCCATATAAGTTCAAGGCACCGAACTTAAGTGTTATACAATGATGTTAGTAAGGGCTAGGGGGCTACAAAAGGAAGCAAAACAGGGATTAAAGCAGGAAAATTATACTTACGAGTTTCCTGTCACACTGCTTCTAGTTCCGTTCATGAAATCTCATGAATATTCACTGCTTTCTCTGCTCACCCTCTCGGACAGTGTCTATGATTAGTCTCTGTCAGACTGCCGGCGTGACAATATCTGTGATTAGTTGCAGTCATACTGCCGGTGTGCCTGTGTCTGTCATTGGTTGCCCTCACACCAGCTGTCTGAGTCCCAAAAGAGAAGTGTAAAAATAAGTAATTGAAAAAAATAGCATGTGGTCCCTCGTATTGTGATACCTGCTCAGATAAAGCAAACAACTAGAGGCTGCAGCTCCCAGCTGTGTGAGATACCTTGGCTGTGTATCAAAATACAAGGGACCCCAGGTGGCTTTTTAAAAATTATTTAATTAAATAATTTTTAAAAAATGATGTGCAGTACCCTTCAATTTTGATAGCCAGCCAAGATAAAGCAGACATCTGGGGTGTGGTATTCTCAGGCTGGGGAGGCCCATGCATTAGATTCATCAATCCTGTCACTTTACTTCACTCATTCCAATTGCCCTAGTGTGGTGGCAATCGGTGTAAAATAAGGGACTAATGACAGCTGTGATTTGTCAAAAAATAACATCTGTCATCAAGACCGAGGTTAGTAATGGGTAGTGGTCTATGAGACCCCCCATTACTAATCGTGAGAGTAAAAAATAAACACAAAGCACAGATAAAAATCCTTTATTTAAAAAACAATCTAAACCCCCTCCGCCTCCAATTTATTAAGCAGCAAAATACAATTGCAGCTGCAATGTAATCTATACCCCAATGTTCCACAATGATCCCGGCTCTGCTACATCCTGAGGTCACAGTGCGTGATCACATTAGAAAATGTGACCAATCATTGTGGCCAACGGGACACATTGACGGAGCCGCAGCTGTGAGAATAGAGTTGTGAGTTCACCTGAGGTCACAGCTGGTGGTTCCTATGGTACCCCAGCTGTGACCTCAGGTGAACTTAATAAATCAGTGAACTCAAGTGAACTGATTTGTGATTGGTTGCAACACATTTTTGGTGCATTTTTCTGCCAGAAGATGCAGATTTTCTGCAACCAAATAATCAATGTGTGCACATAACCTATGGCAGTAATCCGACATTGAGTTAATTGAATTCACCTCAGGTGAGATCATAGAGTTAATTGAGTTCACTGTGTCTGAGTTCATTTTTCATTATTTCTTTTTATTTACCCTATTAGTAATGAGGGGACTTCTTAGACTCCTCCTCATTCCTAACCTCGGGCTTAATGACATCTGTGATTTTTTATGTTTCCACAGTCCACCACAATCATATACTCAACTAATCTAGGATCCTGACGAGTCCATCGGCAAGACAATGAGCTGTCATAGCGCCGATGTACGCACAAGACATCAGAGTCCCCGTGTGGTGACGTCAATGCGTCGGGTCTCTGACGTCCTGTGTTTACGCCGGTGTCTCGGCCACTGCATCTCCTACTATTCTATAGACTGCTGGCTTAAAATGCTTAAAATGCATTGGAGTATACAGAATGGAGAGCAGTGGTGCAGGGAGATCATGTCTTTCTACTCGACTTCAGAGCTTAACTTTAATGCCACGCTGCATATGCCGATATGGTTAAGGATAGCAGTACCTCAAGGTGGGCCCATCAGAGTGCCTGACTCAGGGTGACTGAATCCCCTGCCCCCCAGGGGCAAATCTACTCTTAAAGAGTAACTTTTGTTTTATTTTTTTTCATAAATCACTAATACACATGAAAATGAGAAACCTTGTAATATAATTTATAATGTTCTCTTCCTGGACTGATTATTCATTCTCAAAATGCATAGTTCATAATGTAAGTAAATTCTGTCTTTACTAAATACAGATTTTCCCATTAATGAGATAGATGACAGTTGGTGCTTATAAATTTCTATGGAGGACTGTAGCTATCGTTTCAGGAGAACTTACAGTAGAATGTCTGTGCCTGCCTCTAGCTCCTCCTTCCTTACATAGAATGTTTTGAGCAAAGTGTCACCTCCTATCTCAAGAATAGAAAAATCTGACTTAATTGAATTCAGATTTTAAAGATTTTACCCATCAATTGAGAGTGAAAAGATCAATCCAGGAGGTGAAAGAATCAAATTTATCTTATCTAATATATAAAGCTGAGTGTATGTCTGAATGTATGTGTGTATGTATGTGTGTGCGTGTGTGTGTGTTGTGTGTGTGTGTGTGTGTGTGTGTGTGGTGTGTGTGTGTGTCCGCTAAAGGAATCCACACCGTCGCATTTACAATCACAACATTTTGTACAGATGCCTCATGTGACCCAGGGAATGTCATAGACTATGTTTAGACAATAAAATGTAACCCCATGCTTTACAGTTACTCTCCAAAAAACCTCCATTAAAGTGAATGGAGCTGCGAGCCACAGGCTATTAATAGGAGCTGTGAGTGGTTGCTATAGGAACAAAGGACATTCAAAGTATAAGAAGCTTATGTGGGAGGTAATATGATGTCGGTGGAGAGACAGACACAGACAGACACAGACTAAGAGACAGACAGACAGAGACAGACAGACACAGACAGAGAAAGAGGCACACAGGGAAAGAGAAAGAGACAGTGACAGACAGAGACAGATAGGGGAAAAATGGCAGACAGACAGAAAGAGATAGACAGAAAGACACATGGGGAAAGAGACAGACAGAGGCAGACAGGGAAAGAGACAGAAAGAGACAGACAAGGAAAGAGACAGAGAGACAAAGAAAGATGGGGAAAGAGACAGACAGGGAAAGAGACAGACCTCGAAAGAGACAGACCTGGAAAGAGACAGACTGAGACACAGACAAAGACAGACAGGGTAAGAGATGGGGAAAGAGACAGACAGGAACAGAGACAGAGAGAGACAGACAGGGAAAGAGACAGAGAGGGACAGACAAGGAAAGAGACAGAGACAGACAAAGACAAACCGAGGAAAGTGACAGACGAGGAAAGAGACAGATGAACACAGACAAGGAAAGAGACAGATGGAGAAAGAGACAGATGGGGAAAGAAACAGACGGGGAAAGAGACAGACCTGGAAAGAGATAGACAGAGAGAAAGACAAAGACATACAGGGAAAGAGATGGGGAAGGAGACAGACAGGGACAGAGACAGAGAGAGACAGACAGTTAAAGAGACAAAGAGGGATAGACAAGGAAAGAGACAGACAGAGACAGACAAAGAAAGATGGAGAAAGAGACAGACAGACCTTGAGAGACCCAGACAGTAAAAGAGACAGACAGCAAAAGAGACAGACAGAGAGAGAGAGAGAAAGACAGACAGGGAAAGACAGGGAAAGAGACAGACTGGGAAAGAGACATACGTGGAAAGAGACAGACAGGGAAAGAGACACACCTGGAAAGAGACAGATGGGGAAAGAGACAGACAAAGAATGAGACAGATGAAGACAGACAAGGAAAGAGACAGACGGGGAAAGAGACAGACAGGGAAAGAGACAGACGGGGAAAGAAACAGACGGGGAAATAGACAGATGGGGAAAGAGACAGAGTCCAATGAGGAAAGAGACAGACCGGGGAAAGAGACAGACCTGGAAAAAGACAAAGAAAGATGGGGAAAGAGACAGACGGGGAAAGAGACAGACAGACACAGAGATAGAGAGAGACAGACAGAGAGATAGAAAGAGAGAGACAGACACAGAGATAGAGACAGACATAGAGATAGAAACAGACCGACACAGAGATAGAGAGAAACAGACACAGAGATACAGATAGAGAGACAGACACAGAGATAAAGACAGACACAGAGACACAGATAGAGAGAGACAGAGAGACTGATACAGAGACAGACAGAGAGATAGACACAGACAGACACACAGAGACAGACAGGAAAAGAGACACACAGAGAGACAGACAGACAGACAGAGACTGGGAGAGAAACAGAGAGACAGTTACTATCCCGGGCAATGCCCGGATACTACAGCTAGTCTATTATATAAACTGAGTGTATGTATGTGTGTATGTCCGCTAAAGGAATCCACACCGTCGCATTTACAATCACAACATTTTGTACAGATGCCTCATGTGACCCAGGGAATGTCATAGACTATGTTTTGACAATAAAATGTAACCCCATGCTTTACAGTTACTCTCCAAAAAACCTCCATTAAAGTGAATGGAGCTGCGAGCTACAGGCTATTAATAGGAGCTGTGAGTGGTTGCTATAGGAACAAAGGACATTCATAGTATAAGAAGCTTATGTGGGAGGTAATATGATGTCGGTGGAGAGACAGACACAGACAGACACAGACTAAGAGACAGACAGACAGAGACAGACAGACACAGACAGAGAAAGAGGCACACAGGGAAAGAGAAAGAGACAGTGACAGACAGAGACAGATAGGGGAAAATGCCAGACAGACAGAAAGAGATAGACAGAAAGACACATGGGGAAAGAGACAGACAGAGGCAGACAGGGAAAGAGACAGAAAGAGACAGACAAGGAAAGAGACAGAGAGACAAAGAAAGATGGGGAAAGAGACAGACAGGGAAAGAGACAGACCTCGAAAGAGACAGACCTGGAAAGAGACAGACTGAGACACAGACAAAGACAGACAGGGTAAGAGATGGGGAAAGAGACAGACAGGAACAGAGACAGAGAGAGACAGACAGGGAAAGAGACAGAGAGGGACAGACAAGGAAAGAGACAGAGACAGACAAAGACAAACCGGGGAAAGTGACAGACGAGGAAAGAGACAGATGAACACAGACAAGGAAAGAGACAGATGGAGAAATAGACAGATGGGGAAAGAAACAGATGGGGAAAGAGACAGACCTGGAAAGAGACAGACAGAGAGAAAGACAAAGACATACAGGGAAAGAGATGGGGAAGGAGACAGACAGGGACAGAGACAGAGAGAGACAGACAGTTAAAGAGACAAAGAGGGATAGACAAGGAAAGAGACAGACAGAGACAGACAAAGAAAGATGGAGAAAGAGAAAGACAGACCTGGAGAGACACAGACAGTAAAAGAGACAGACAGCAAAAGAGACAGACAGAGAGAGAAAGACAGACGGGGAAAGACAGGGAAAGAGACAGACAGGGAAAGAGACATACGTGGAAAGAGACAGACAGGGAAAGAGACACATCTGGAAAGAGACAGATGGGGAAAGAGACAGACAAAGAAAGAGACAGATGAAGACAGACAAGGAAAGAGACAGACAGGGAAAGAGACAGACAGGGAAAGAGACAGACGGGGAAAGAGACAGATGGGGAAAGAGACAGAGACCGATGAGGAAAGAGACAGACCGGGGAAAGAGACAGACCTGGAAAAAGACAAAGAAAGATGGGGAAAGAGACAGACGGGGAAAGAGACAGACAGACACAGAGATAGAGAGAGACAGACAGAGAGATAGAGACAGACATAGAGATAGAAACAGACCGACACAGAGATAGAGAGAAACAGACACAGAGATACAGATAGAGAGACAGACACAGAGATAGAGACAGACACAGAGACACAGATAGAGAGAGACAGAGAGACTGATACAGAGACAGACAGAGAGATAGACACAGACAGACACACAGAGACAGACAGGAAAAGAGACACACAGAGAGACAGACAGACAGACAGACAGAGAGAGACAAAGAGACAGTTACTATCCCAGGCAATGCCTGGAGACTACAGCTAGTCTATTATATAAACTGAGTGTATGTATGTGTGTATGTCCGCTAAAGGAATCCGCACTGTCGCATTTTCAATCACAAAATTTTGCACAGACACCCTATTTGACTCAGGGAGCGTCAGTTACTATATTTTGAGGGGAAATTTTAACCCTGCGCTTTACAATTATTCACCAAAAACCTGCCTCCATTAAAGTCAATGGAGCTGGGAGCCACAATGCAGCCAGAACAACATGCAGCCACGCCCTTGAATGGAATGTTGGCGTGTCATAATGCAGCCATGGAAAGAGACAGACAGAGACAGACAGACAGACAGAGATAGACAGACAGAGATAGACAAACAAAGAGACAGACAAAGAGACAGACAAAGGGACAGACAGGGAAACAGACAGAAAGGGAAAGAGACAGACAAGGAAAGAGACAGACAGAGACATACAAAGAGACAGACAAAGAGACAGACAGAGACAGGCAAAGACAGACAGATAAAGAGACAGAAAAAGAGACAGACAGACACAGATAGACACAGACAAAGAGACAGACAGGGAAATAGACAGACAGGGAGAGACAGGGAAAGAGACAGACAAAGACAGACAAGGAAAGCAATAGACAGACAGACAGGGAAAGAGATAGACAGGGAAAGAGATAAAAAGCCAGATCGGGAAAGAGATAGAGAGACAGACAGAGACAGACAGGGAAAGAGACAGACGAAGGGATAGAGAGAGACAGACAGGGAAAAAGATAGACAGACAAAGAGCTAGAGAGAGACAGACACAGAAAGAGACAGACAGACACAGACAGAGACAGACACAGAGAGAGACAGAGACTGGGAGAGAGACAGAGAGACAGTTACTATCCCGGGCAGAGACAGAAAGACAAAGAGACAGACAGACAGACACAAATAAAGAGACATACACAGACAAAGAGACAGACAGGGAAAAAGACAGACAGGGAAAGACAGGGAAAGACAGACAGAGACAGACAGGGAAAGAGATAGTTAGACAGAAAAGGAAAGAGATAGAGAGAGACAAACAGAGAAAGACATAGAGAGAGACAGACAGGGAAAGAGACAGACAGAGACAGACAGGGAAAGAGACAGACAGGGAAAGAGACAGACAGAGACTGACAAAAAGATAGAGAGAAAGACAGGGAATGAGATAGAGAGAGAAAGAGACAGAGAGAGACAGAGAGGGAGACAGACAAAGACGGGGAGAAAGACAGAGAGACCGTTACTATCCCGGGCAACACCGGGTACTACAGCTAGTAAGATATAATACAAAGTTGCTTATTTTCATGAGTACTATCCATTTATGAATTAAAACTTAAAACACTGGTTACTTTGTAATATCTGCTTTTGTTTTTAAAGACCATAAAATATTGATTCAATATTGATTCAATTTAAGATCTAAAAAGTAGATATAGTGTTACCCTGAAGAGAATTAAAAGAATAAGGGAGTTTCCAAGACCAAAATAACATGTACAGCATATATAATTATTAGTCTATTATACGTATAAACATTTTTCTTTAAGTACTCTTAAAAGTGAATGGCATTCCCAAGGTCACTATCTATCTATCTATCTATCTATTTATCTATCCATCCATCCACTGGCAGACACAGACATAATGCCACACAGCTAGGTCAATCAATATGTGGATGAAGGACCACCACATCAAAACCCTGTCATGGCCAGCCCAATCTCCATTGAAAACCTCTGGAATGTAATCAAGAGGAAGATGGATAGTCACAAGCCATCAAACAAAGAAGAATTGCTTACATTTTTGCACCAGGAGTGGCATAAAATCACCCAAAAGCAATGTGAAAGACTGGTGGAAAGCATGCCAAGACGCATGAAAGGTGTGATTAAAAATCATGGTTATTCCACAAAATATTGATTTCTGAACTCTTCCTGAGGTAAAACATTATTAGTATATTATCTATCTATCCATCCATCCATCTATCTATCTATCGTATTCATAAGCCTACGTCACAGATGCACATGGCATCACACACCCATATATACATTTGCACTTGTGCTTTATGGATTGAACTCCTGATCCTTATTACAGGATTCTAAACATGCCATTAATAAGATTTTATCAGGTATCTTTTTTGTAAAAAGGATTTGTTGAGTGTTACTATAGAAGCAGAGAATATTAGCATTATCATTGCTGAGGGTCATCAATGTTCTTCTGAAGTTCATTGAACAATTGTCATTTCCATGACCTATTCTGCATTCAACAAGTCCCTGTCACCCAGCATAGCCGTATTAGCATCTCATAGTTGTATTATCACTGACACCCCCAGAAGTATTAGTATTTTTGTGCCACATAGTTGTAATGTCCCTGACATGATGGCAGCCAGCTCTGCCAAACCACTGCATTTGTAATCCAGTCCAAACAAAGGGGGCGACAAAGCTCCCAAATGTGCAGTGTGGGGTCTCAGTCCCCCCTCCCAGGCTCTTCTGGGCCAGGATTGGCCGGAGCAGCCTGTGATTCTTCCCATACTGGAGCTATTGGTCTCCCCAGTAGCAGTCTGCTGGGGGAGGTTCAGCCTGTGCTGGATACAGAGCTGAGGCTGAGCCATAGGCAGCAGCTCACACACTGGACTGGCTCATCACTGTTGGAAGAGCTGGCATTTTCTGAGAAAGGTAAGATTTCCAATCATCTTCATGTAACTTAGCCTAAATCCTTCCATGATCAGCTGTCTCCATTATATCTCATCTGCTCTTACACTATAAGATTAATGTCTACAAAGGAATCAAGCAGCAGGTGATTAAAGTGACATTAGTTCCTGGGATTCAGACATCACAGGGGCATCTGCTACAATGTGTTTGGCTTTATCTGATACTCAATGCAGTGGTGATCAATTCTGTATTGCATGCAATGGAGCAGGCAGGCGATGTAAGCACTTATGGAGGATAGCACTGGCATCGCTGGCTGTACAGATTGAATACAGAATGTAACAATGGTATTTTATGACGTCCATAGGATGCCCGGGGGGTGGCCCCCATGTCACCCAGGGGCCTGAGACTTATCGATAAGTCATAGAGAAGTTATATATAGATATAAACCTGGAACCAAATACCCAGAGAGAATTTTCACTAATAACCAACACTTGGTATTGCTCTACTGTTGCATACTGGCTGCACCAGAAAATAGCATGATATAGTGAATGGCAAACTAAAACCCCCATAGTCAGAGGCGACCGGCATCTTCTTTCTTCTCCATGTGTTATTGTGAGAACAGATGTCACATCTTGGAAGCTGATCTCTTAAATTAACCAAGATTCATTGTCATAATCCTGTAGGCATAATGCCACTGCTTGGTGCTAGGCAAAATACCCAATGTAGTAACTAGGCCATTGGCAAGTGATTACGGTGATTTAGGATTGGCCGTTAACTGTTTAACCGTAGCAGAAGAAAGAAAGGCTGATGTTCTTTGGCTCATGATGGGTTAAGAATTGTATTAAGACACTGTGATGAATGTTAATGTTAACCCCCCGGCTACTGGAGGGGATGGAGGCGTGGTTGTATACGTGGCAGGAGAAGGGCTTGCATTGGCCAGGTTCAGCACTTGAGCAGTGGACAGCGCCAGCACAGGATGCAGCACCTTACACATTCCCAGCCTGGGATCTTATAGAATGATGGTCATCACAAGCACAGAGGATGGGAAAAGCAGTGCAAATGACTCAAGATACCGGAGAGTACTGCTCAATAAAGGACCGATCACTTAAAGACATGGCAGTGACTAAGTGACCTTGGGAATGCCATGTTGTGCGCCTTGGGCACCTCTCCGACTACTTACAGAGAAAATGTTCCTATTCCCACATAACCTGTATTGATAAGTCTGGTTATATAAAACACATATTATTGTTTCTGTGCATTTGCAATTTGAGTGCATTAAAATCTACAGGGTTATAAAGTGTTTTTCATGTTTTTTTAATTTTTTCTTAGTATATGTACAATATGTGTAACATTTTCCAGCAGTGCTTTCTTGTTTGCTAGAGAACTCTAATCCTTTGCTTGACAAATTTAAAAATCCATAATAAATCTATATAAATCAATACCCTGGTTCATGTGCATGATCCATCACCACCATCCCTTCTAATGGAGATCCAATGGTGTTATCCACCACCTGCAGAGGAGCAAACCGTACAGCTAAAGTATATTTATTGGACATTATTCTATAATGGCAGAGCAAGGTCCAGGAGTTACTTTATATGTGACATATTAGCATTATATATTGATATAATAGTTACTTTGCTTAAGTAACCTTTTAGCACAATAGCACACAATTTTATGTCTAAACCATTATACCGTTTGGCTATAATTCTGGTATCCTGTAGTTGGGATACATTTATTGACCCCCACATATACAGTGGGTACGGAAAATATTCAGACCCCTTTACATTTTTCACTCTGTTTCATTGCAGCCATTAGGTAAATTCAAAAAAGTTCATTTTTTTTCTCACTAATGTACAGTCTGGACCCCATCCCCCATCTTGACAGAAAAAAAACAGAAATGTAGAAATTTTTGCAAATTTATTAACAAGAAAAACTGAAATATCACATAGTCACAAGTATTCAGACCCTTTGATCAAATACTCATATTTAAGTCACATGCTGTTAATTTCCTTGTGATCCTCCTTGAGATGATTCTACTCCTTCATTGGAGTCCAGCTGTGTTCAATTAAACTGATAGGACTTGATTTGGAAACTCACACACCTGTCTATATAAGACATCACAACTCATAGTGCATGTCAGACCTACTGAGAATCATGAGGTCAAAGGAACTGCCCAATTCATAGACAGAATTGTGGCAAGGAACAGATCTGGCCAAGGTTACAAAAGAATTCTGCAGTACTCAAGGTTCCTAAGAGCACAATGGCCTCCATAATCCTTAAATAGAAGAAGTTTGGGACCACCAGAACTCTTGCTTGACCTGCCCGTCCAGCTAAACTGAGCAATCGTAGGAGAAGAGCCTTGGTGAGAGAGGTAAAGAATAACTCCAAGATCACTGTGGCTGAGCTCCAGAGATGCAGAAGGAAGATGGGAGAAAGTTACGCAAAGTCAACTATCACTGCAGCCCTCCACCAGTCGGGCCTTTATGGCAGAGTGGTCCGAAGGAAGCCAGTGCAAGATATATGAATGCCCGCATAGAGTTTGCAAACAGAAAAACACATGAATGACTCCCCGACCATGACAAATAAGATTCTCTGGCCTGATGAGATGATGATAGAACTTTTTTGTGATAATTCTAAGCAGTGTGTGTGGAGAAAACCAGGCACTACTCATCACCTGCCCAATACAATCCCAACAGTGAAACATGGTGGTGGCTGCATCATGCTATGGGGGTGTTTTTCAGCTGCAGAGACAGGATGACTGGTTGCAATTGAAGAAAAGATGAATGTGGGCAAGTACAGAGATATCCTGGAAGAAAACCTCTTCCAGAGTGCTCTGGACCTCAAACTTCGACGAAGGTTCACTTTCCAACAAGACAATAACCCTAAGCACACAGCTAAAAGAACAAGGGAGTGGCTTTATGTGTGAGCATTCTTGACTGACCCAGCCAGAGCCCTGACCTAAACCCATTTAGGCATCTCTGGAGAGACCTGAAAATGGCTGTCCACTAATGTTCACCATCTAACCTGACAGAACTGGAGAGGATCTGCAAGGAAGAATGGCAGAGGATCTCCAAATCCAGACGTGAAAAACTTGTTGCATCATTCCCAAGAAGACTCATGACCAGTGTCGGACTGGCTACTGGAGGAATCTCCAGTAATGCCAGGCCTGGATTTCGTTACCTACATTGCACTCCGGAGCTCTCACCTGAGCTCCAGAGTGCAGCCTAGACTGTACTGCAAGTCAATAGAATAGACCTGGCTCACTGCGGAGGGGCGGGTGCTCTGGAATAATAAGTCCAGCAATACGATAAAGTCTATCCGGCACACCACAATGTAATGGAAGAGTCCTTGATATGGCTTGAAAAATATGTTTTATTGTGTATTTACAAAAAATAGTCCGTCCGACGTTTCGATCCACCTGGATCTTTTACAGGGACATTAGGACTATGTGTCAAGAGAGCTGTCAAATTACATCAGTGTGAATAGGAGACAAAAACTGATCGTCAAAAATAATGGAAAGACTGCGCACGCGGTCTTGTAGGTAAACCTGTGTGTATGATGCTATGCAAAATGCCCATCAATGACGTACCGTGAATAGGTATGTAACAGAGTAAGTCTCCACAGTAGGAAAACTGATTAGTGATGGTCAGTCAAAATCGGATAGAGTGTCCGATCACCTGGGTGAAAGGTCACGTCACGAGGTAATTTCAGGTTATCTGGTCTTGCTGAATCTGACCAGGTCAGTATGTTAGAGTGTACCGCTGTAATTAGGTTGTGGTGCGGGGTGATAAACTTCACCTGATGTGTCTTGTTTAGGTCAGGGGGATTTCAAGCAGGAAAAAGCGAAAATCCTGTGTGGATAGAACAGGTATATATCAATCACAGCCACACATCAGGTGGATGTGGGGAAGTTCAGAAAGCTATACAAGTTATAAGGATATAATGCACCAATATACCTTCCTATGAGGGGGAAATCACTGAAAAAGCAGATTTATACATAGAGGTGTATCAAAGAGCATCAGAGGAGTACGTGGTGGGTCTGCAGATGAGGTATCCTGCTTAATGTATGTTAATCCAATCAACGCAGGAATGCTGTGTAAATAAAGAAATTCCATAGTATAATGGTATATATCAATCACATTAGTATATGAGGGTAAATGCAAAAGGAGATGAACAGACAAGGAAATACTGAGATATACCTTCCAATGAGGAGGAGATGGCAGAGCAGCCGAATGAATTAATGTAAGGAAGCCTGTAATTAAAATGCAAGGGATTTAGGAAGTGGCCAGGCCTGGATGAGAAGAGGTAAAAGGGATAAAAAAGTACCATTTAGGTCGTACCTGCGGTTAGTTGGTAAGGGGGTCCCCTGTAGTGGCGTCAGCGTTGTGCATATGTGGCTGTGGGTTCTTTTATGTGTGGCCGGTTATCACAGCTGCGTCCACTTCCTGTTTAGGAGTGGAACGCAGTGAGGCTGATGAACCGCACGCCCGCGCATGCGCATTAGCGTCAAATCTCGCGCATGCGCAGAGCGGGTGAAAATCAGCGTGTGCCTATGGAGCGAGGTGCTGTTTGTAAACAACCGCTGACAGCTAAGGCGGCGGATGGGATAAATAGACATTAAAGGTTATAATGGGATTGGGCATGTGTGTGTGTAATGGATTGTTTGATTATGTTAACGTGGGTGGAGCAAAGCATGAAAGGGGACATATAATGGTGATTTAAGAAGATATGATAATCAGGAAGATAAGAGCATAGAGATTATGGGGCATTTAAGGGGTGCTTCACACACAGCGAGCTCGCTGCCGAGATCGCTGCTGAGTTACGCTTTTTGTGACACAGCAGTGACCTCATTAGCGATCTCGCTGTGTGTGACACTGAGCAGCGATCTGGCCCCTGCTGCGAGATCGCTGCTCGTTACACACAGCCCTGGTTCGTTTTCTTCAAAGGTGCTCTCCCGCTGTGACACACAGATCGCTGTGTGTGACAGCGAGAGAGCGACAAATGAAGCGAGCAGGGAGCAGGAGCCGGCATCGGGCAGCTGCGGTAAGCTGTAACCAAGATAAACATCGGGTAACCAAGGTGGTTACCCGATATTTACCTTAGTTACCAGCCTCCGCAGCTCTCACGCTGCCTGTGCTGCCGGCTCCGGCTCTCTGCACATGTAGCTGCTGTACACATCGGGTTAATTAACCTGATGTGTACTGTAGCTAGGAGAGCAAGGAGCCAGCGTTAAGCTAAGCGGTGTGCGCTGGTAACTAATGTAAACATCGGGTAACCATACCCGATGTTTACCTTAGTTACCAGTGTCCGCAGCTTCCAGACGCCGGCTCCCTGCAAGCGCAGCGTCGCTTGCACGTCGCTGCTGGCTGGGGGCTGTTCAGTGGTCGCTGGTGAGATCTGCCTGTTTGACAGCTCACCAGCGACCATGTAGCGATGCAGCAGCGATCCTGACCAGGTCAGATCGCTGGTCGGATCGCTGCTGCATCGCTAAGTGTGAAGGTACCCTAAGAGAAAGGAAGAAAGGAAAAGGAGGATCCTACAAAGGTTATAGAGGAAGGTAGTGGAGCAAAGCATGAAAGGGGACATATAATGTTGATTTAAGAAGATATGATAATCAGGAAGATAAGAGCATAGAGATTATGGGGCATTTAAGGGAAAGGAAGAAAGGAAAAGGAGGATCATACAAAGGTTATAGAGGAAGGTAGAGTTGTCTAATGTGGGCTGTTGTAGTGCTAAAATGTGGTGATACAGACACTAGGGAAGAAAAGGGATTGTGAGCAGGAGAAGAGGTGGGATAGAAAGATAGAAACGAAGGAGAAAGGAAGAAAGACAGAACTGTGAGAAACTTTATAGGTGTGGGATATGACGGATACTGAAGGGTAGTGTAATATCAGTGAAACATGCCAAAGACACATGCTCATGCGGCGTGAGTGAAACATGCTAGGCAAGAATATAGTGTTAGTGCATTCCTAATACGAAGGAATATAGTGTTGGTGCATTCCCAATACGAGGAAATATAGTGTTGGTGCATTCCTAATACAAACCTAAGACAGTGCTGGCAAGTGAAAGTGTAGGATGCGTGACTTCTGAGGTGAAACAGTGGGTCATGGTCGGGTGCGGCAGGCGTTTCACGTGACTAAGGGAACCTGGAGGTGAAGAAAGGAGAAGAAGGGTTAGACATGGAAATCAGACATAATCAGACATAATCTGCGTAACAATTCATGTACCATCAATAATGATTATTATAAAACGAAAGACAAAATAGGAGACCCTTGCAAAGTAGAGTCAAGTGTATACTTCATACTCGCGATTCAGACCCTTAGGTTCAAGCGTGCCCAAGGTGTAAATCCAGAAGGACTCCCTTTCCTTGAGTTTTCTTATTCTGTCACCACCTCTGCGTATGGGTGGGATATGCTCGATTACCTGAAATCTCAGTTGGGCCACTGTGTGATTGTGTGACACAAAATGATGTGGAACGGGTAAAAGGATCTGTTGACACCGTATTGTAGATTTGTGTTTACTTATGCGGTCTCGGATATGTTGGGTGGTCTCCCCAACATATCCGAGACCGCAAGGGCACTTGATCAGGTATACGACATAGGAGGAGTCACATGTGAAGAAACCTCTAATGGGGTAACTTTTGCCTGTATGTGGATGTGTGAAGGAGTTACCTCGAGTGAGGTTGTTACATTGTAAGCAATGTAGACACGGAAAATTTCCGTTTCTGGGAGTCCCAAGGAAGATTTGACGTGCTTCGGTGTGTGCAGATCCTACATCAGCCCTAACGAGATTGTCCCTCAGATTTCTAGGTCTTTTGTGACAAAATAAGGGTAAAGTTGAAAATTCAGTAATGGAGGGGTAGGCTGTTTGAAGGAGGGACCAATGTTTGGAAATAATACCTCTAAACAGAGGCGAGAAGGGATGATATGTTTGGACACAGGTGATGCGTGGGGTGTTGTTCTGCCTAGGACGTGGTTTCGACGTACAATTGTAGGCGATGTTACTAGGGTAGCCTCTAGACATAAATTTGTGTCCCATCTCCTGTAATCTAGTTTGGCGTTGTGAGGGATCGGAGACAATCCGCTCAATTCTCTTAGACTGTGAGAGAGGCAAGGCTTTCTTGGTGTGGGAAGGATGGCAGCTAGAGAAATGCAAAAGGCTGTTTCTGTCCGTTGATTTCACAAAAAGATCCGTACTAATAGTACCACTGGGGGATAGAAGAACCATGGTGTCTAAGAAGTTAATTTGTTTCGGATCACTGTGAATAGTGAAAGTGAGCCCTATTCTGTAGGAATTGATGTCTCAGTGAAATTCATTAAGAGAGTCCATGCTACCGTGCCAAATGACAAATACATCATCTATGTACCTTTTCCACAACAGTGTGCTGTCTCCACAGAGGGTGATTGTAGATGTATGTTGTCTCATAGTGCGCCATGTAGATATTCGCATAGGGTGGTGCCATGTTTGATCCCATGGCGGTACCCCTTTGTTGTATGTAGAATTGGTCCTCGAATAGAAAATAGTTATGTCCTAGGACTAAATGTAATAGGTCCATACATAGTGACTGTTGTCCTGGTGTTAATATTTTGTGTAAATCAAGAAACCAATCTACAGCTTGAATGCCATCAGAGTGCTCGATACTCGTGTATAAGCTGTTTACATCAAACGTAACGAGCAAACTCTCAGATGGAAGGGTGCCCAATTGTGTCACCTGTGTCAAAAAGTCCGATGTATCTTTTAAATATGATGGGATTCTGGGTATAAGTGGCGTGAGAATCTTTTCGATGGTAATTGCTAGTGGTGAAAGGATTGAGTCTGTCGAGGCCACTATGGGTCACCCTGGAGGCATCTGGAGATTCTTATGTATTGTTGGTAGAATGTAGAAAACAGGTGTAACAGGATTGGACTTAATGAGAAATTCAGCAAGTTTGTTGTCTATGGTCCCTAGGTGTAAATGGTAATCTACCTTGTCCTTAATCAATTTCTGAATTTGGGATGTGGGGTCCTGGGCAATGGGCAGGTAAGTGGATCTATCCTCTAGTTGTCTGTGTATCTCGGCTAAATAGTATGTTTTGTCGAGTACTACAATAGAGCCTCCTTTGTCGGCGGGTTTGATTATGATTTTCTTGTTATTCTTGAGGTCTGGAATGGCCCTTTTCTCATCGGGTGTCATATTGTATTTAACCCTATACTCACCACTCTCAATGTCCCTGAGTGTTTTGTTGACATCATTGGTAACCAGTGAAATGTAAGTTTCGACCGGCTGGTAGGTCTTTGGGGGATTGAATGTGCTAGAGAGCCTGAGATTAAGGTTACGTAGTGAGAGTGTGTCGGGATTGTGCTCTACGTCATCATTTTGTGTGTTAGTCTCACTATGGGCCGCAAAATGGGCCTTGAGCCTAAGGCTCCTGAAAAAGCGCCTCATTTCCTGGTCTAACTGAAATGGGTTAAATGAGGGGGTAGGGCAAAAAGATAGGCCCCTCTGTAGGACCTGAGACTCAAAGTGTGTTAAGTTATGGGAGGAAATATTGTAGACTATATTAGTCATACCTGAGATCTGGTCTGTATCCGATAAGACGAGTTTTGCCTTCCTCTTGCCCCTCCTTGTCTTCCGCCAGAAGGTTGTCTTGTGTCTAAAAAACGAGAGGAGTGAGAGGAAAAGGACTCGCTATCGGAGCCGGATGAGGCTGAGTATCTATTATAATTGGGACGACGCAATGAGTTAGAGTCCATGAAGCGCCATCTGTAAACACGGTCTTTTAAGTAGTCCTCTTGATCTCTGATGAACTTTACTCTTTTCCTCTCCTGCAATGTCTTCTGAAATCCAGCGATTGTTTCTTTGGTCTTAGCCCTCAGTCTATCCCATTCGGCGGAAGGCAAGGTATTAGAGAACTGATCCTCTATGGACTGGATTTTTGGTGTTAATTCAGCAATTTCTTTCTGGAGATATTCGATGGTAAGAATAATAATATCCATTGAGCATTTATTTAAAATGCTTTCGTATTTGGAGCAGTACTCCGGATTATCTGAGAAGATCGTGGGATGTAGGGACACTCTTAAGCCTCTGGGAATTCTTTGAGCTTTATGGTACTCGGCAAGGGTTCCACAGTGTTTGTTTCCTAAGCTCCTTTTCATAGTCGCGTGTGCTGATGCCACTACAGGGGACCCCCTTACCAACTAACCGCAGGCTTCCTTACATTAATTCATTCGGCTGCTCTGCCATCTCCTCCTCATTGGAAGCATTCCTGCGTTGATTGGATTAACATACATTAAGCAGGATACCTCATCTGCAGACCCACCACGTACTCCTCTGATGCTCTTTGATACACCTCTATGTATAAATCTGCTTTTTCAGTGATTTCCCCCTCATAGGAAGGATTTTCGCTTTTTCCTGCTTGAAATCCCCCTGACCTAAACAAGACACATCAGGTGAAGTTTATCACCCCGCACCACAACCTAATTACAGCGGTACACTCTAACATACTGACCTGGTCAGATTCAGCAAGACCAGATAACCTGAAATTACCTCGTGACGTGACCTTTCACCCAGGTGATCGGACACTCTATCCGATTTTAACTGACCATCACTAATCAGTTTTCCTACTGTGGAGACTTACTCTGTTACATACCTATTCACGGTACGTCATTGATGGGCATTTTGCATAGCATCATACACACAGGTTTACCTACAAGACCGCGTGCGCAGTCTTTCCATTATTTTTGACGATCAGTTTTTGTCTCCTATTCACACTGATGTAATTTGACAGCTCTCTTGACACATAGTCCTAATGTCCCTGTAAAAGATCCAGGTGGATCGAAACGTCGGACGGACTATTTTTTGTAAATACACAATAAAACATATTTTTCAAGCCATATCAAGGACTCTTCCATTACATTGTGGTGTGCTGGATAGACTTTATCGTATTGCTAGACTGTACTGCAAGCGCTGAGTGATTGATTCCCCGGCGATTGCAGTTCAGTTCATGACAGCTGCAGACAGGCCGGGCTGATTTCTGGAGTTCAGGTGAGAGCACCGGATATCACCCCGGCCTGTCTGCAGCTCATATGAAGTTAACCGCAATCGCCGGGGAATCAATCACTCGGCGCTTGCGGCACAGTCTCGGCTGCACGCCGGAGTTCAGGTGAGAGCCCCGGAGTACAATGCAGGTACCTGAATCCAGGCCTGGCATTACTGGAGATTCCTCCGGTAGCCAGTCCAACGCTGCTCATGGCTGTACTAGCTCAAAAGGGTGCTTCTACTCAATACTGAGCAAAGGGTCTGAATACTTATGACCATGTGATATTTCAGTTTTTCATGCTTAATAAATTTGCAAACATTTCTACATTTCTGGGGTTTTTTTCTGTCAAGCTGGGGTGCAGAGTGCACAATAATGAGAAAACAAATGAACTTTTTTGAATTTATCAAATGGCTGCAATGAAACAAAGAGTGAAAATTTAAAGGGGTCTGAATACTTTCCGTAATACCCACTGTACTTCACAGGTTAGGATATATAGCAAGAAATAGATCAGCTATAACCCATAAAACAACATTTGAATTTATTTTTTCATTTAATTACACAATGTGTTACACAATTTAGTTACACGATGACTTGTTTTAAAGGTTTCAACTTTGTGAACATTGATACTGACTTCTGCATGGCATTTCCTATCTCTAAACACCAGTTACATTCTACCTGCAGGCCAGAGTATTAGATATTTACATTTCACAAGCAAGAAATGGGAGGACGGAGACATTCTAGTTGTTACAGGGTATTTTGTAGGATTAAATCAGAGTTTGCTGTTTTCCCAATACATTCCTTTAAAGGGGTTTTCCCTTTCAAATTTTTGTAGAAAATATTTCTTGTAAAAAAAAAATGAAATCAGCTGGTACTTATCCTCAGCCAATCCAGCGCTGTGTCCTCGCTGCTCCTGTGATTGTGTATGGCTTGCAGTGATGATGTCACACCTACAGGGTTGCAGCCTATCACACGCTATCTACAAAACGTGGAAAGGAGAATAGTACTTTAATGAATGTGGATGAGCTGCACTATAGGACACAACTAATACACAAGAGAATTCCATTGAAATTCTAGAGAACCGCTTTTAGGATAGCTCCAAAGAAATGGATTGTCCTGCCCCTTTTTATTTTTCCGAGGGGTAAAGCTTGTTGCCAAATTTCCAATAATTTTCTAATGTAACAAATAATTTAAGTCAAAATCTGTTTTATATATTAATATATCTAAAAACAATATATCAGCAGGTATTTGCTATGTAATTTGAAAGCACCATGAGGTACGGTCAGAGACACTGATTCTAGCGATGTATCACTTAGTTTACTGGGTGCAGTAGTTGTTATAGAATCCCAGTTACAGATTTAATAGAGGTTAGAATGTTGAGCTCTGTGTAACCCCACCCACAACACTGATTGGGTAAATTGTTTATTGAATCTAATATTCACAAAAAAGTGCTAAGCTTTATTTATTTCTTCTCTTGTAAACATAGCACAATTAATACAGTGATCAGGCCCGCCTTCTTAAATAGTTAGTACCTGTTTGAAAGTCATCTCGATTTAAAACAAGCCATTATAAGCCGGGCATATCTTACCAAAGAAATCGTACTAGTAATAAGCAGGATGTGTACTAGTGTACCTACATCGTTAGATAAAAATACTCCTAAGGGTTCATTCAGACGAGCATTCTGTATGCAAGGTGTCGATTCGTATTGAATTGATGATGCCCTACAATTTTTAAATTCACTTTTTTTCTCTATCTCGTTCTGCTTCCAAGATAAAAATGCTAACTCCGTTGTTTTCCACCAGGTGGCGCTATAGGTGGTTTCATTGCATATCGCATGGCTACTTTACTATACCTAGACACCACTTCTATGCCTATAGCTGCCACCCTTCTCAAGTTAATGGTGGTGGACAGGATATGGGTGGACACACTTTATACATTATGATCTATAACCACCAAGTTATAGAAGTAGTTCATGTTGTGAAAGATTTATCACGTGCAAAACCTATTTAATTTTTATGTGTTATTTTGCTTGTGTGGATACTCCTATATAGGAAAAAGCAATATGGTGCTTAAATATTATATTCAAGGAAGACAAACCAGGGCAAAGTGCAGCCCATGCGCCGCATATGGCCCTTTGGCTGTTTTAGCACAACCCACAGACCAGGATAGCCAAAGGGCTGGATAAAATGGCAGCCTGCACCATCCTGCATCCCACCTGGCCAATCAAATACCGTTGAAAATAATGGAACAAAGAGCCACCAGCTCGCTCTTCCATTATTGAGTCTGTACGTCTGAGAACACAGCAGGCATGATGATATCATTACAACGTGCCAACTGTGTCTCATTACGCAGTGCAGACCAGAACAGTAGGGAAACATTGTTATATTAGTAATTTTTATTTATTTGGGCATTGAGAAGCCAGTGAGAGGATTGGCAGGGTGGAGAGGCCAGAGAATGGCAGTGGGAGAGGTGGATTAGTCATGGCGCAAAGTTTAGGATAAATTAGAGGGGTGCTAGACTGTTAAAAGGGAGGCGACCGTTCAGGCGATTGCAGTATTCAAGGTGAGAGATGGTGAGGGCATGCACTAGTGTTTTGCAAAATCTTGGTTAATGAATGTACAGATTCGGTAAATATTTTTGAGGTGGAATCTGCAGAAGGTAGAAAGGGCTTGGATATGTGGCTTGAAGGAGAGAGCACAATCATGGGTCACTCCGAGGCAGCAAGCTTGTGGAACTAACGAAGAGTGAGCACCAATTGACTCTGATGGACAGAGTGATATGGGGGAAAGATGATGAATTCTGTTTTGTCTACTGTAAGTTTTAGAAATCGAGTAGAGTAAAAGGATGAAATAGCAAACAGACATTGTGGGATTCTGGTTAGTGAGGAGGGGATATCGGGTGCAAAGAGGTAGATCTGCATATCATCAGCATAGAGATAATACTGAAAGCCATAGGACTCTAAGGCGGGCTTTACACATTGCGACATTGCTAGCAATTGCTAGCGATGTCGAGCGCGATAGCACCCACCCCCGTGCGATATCTGGTGCTTGCTGCCGTAGCGAACATTATCGCTACGGCAGCTTCACACGCACATACCTGGTCGGCGACGTCTCTGTGACCGCCGAACAATCCCTCCTTCAAGGGGGAGGTGCGTTCGGCGTCACAGCGACGTCACCGCGACGTCACTAAGCGGCCGGCCAATAGAAGCGGAGAGGCGGAGATGAGTGGGACATAACATCCCGCCCACCTTTTCCCTTCCGCATTGTTGGTGGACGCAGGTAAGGAGATGTTTGTCGTTCCTGCGGTTTCACACACAGCGATGTGTGGTGCTTCAGGAACGACAAACAACATCGCATCTGCAGCAGTAACGACATTATGAAAATGAACGACGTGACACAGATCAGCGATTTTTTACGCTTTTGCGCTCATTCATCGTCGCACCTAGGATTTACACATTGCGATGTCGCTACCGGCGCCGGATGTGTGTCACTAACGACGTGACCCCGACGATATATCGGTAGCGATGTCGCAACGTGTAAAGCGCGCCTAAGAGCTGTCCCAGACCTGAAATGTAGATGGAAAAGGAGGGGTTCAAGAACAGAACCTTGGGGAAGACCAACAGATTGGGGGTGAGATGAGGAGGTTGTGTGAGAGTGGGAGATGCTGAATGTCTGCTCGGTTAGGTTTGAAGAGATCCCATATAGGGCCAAGTCTGTGATGCCAAGAGATAAGAGAATCTGTTCATCATAATGCCGGTCGTCAAAGAGAGAGATTGTAAGCTATTGGACTTTTAAGCCCATAAAAACAGGTGCATGTCCAGTCTCGGGTATGGGGGATGAAGCCTAAGGTGCACTCCCACAACCCTGGAAGAGGCTATGATGTTCCCTCCGCTGCTGGGGCAAAGTGGAATAACTGGTTTATTAACAGCTGTCCAATTCCTGTTTACTTCCTTTGTTCATAGCATACTTTCCCCCAGCAGACAAGCTGTGCCTGTGGTGGGGAATGGAACTTCTGATAGACAGATAGATATTATATACAGTTAAAACCAGAAGTTTACATACACTATCTAAAAAGACACATATGCTTGTTTTTCTCACTATCTGACATGAAATCAAAATAAAACTTTCCTGTTTTAGGTCAATTAGGAACTAAAATTATTTATATTTGCCAAATGCCAGAATAATGAGAGAGAAAGAATAATTTAAGGCATTTTTATTACTTTCTGCAAAGACAAATGTTTACATACACTAAAAGAAATATGCCTTTAAACAATATGGGACAGCCCATATAATGATGTCATGTCTTTGGAAGCTTCTGATAGGTTTATTGGCAACATCTGAGTTAATTAGAGACACACCTGTGGATGTATTTTAATGCACACCTGAAACACACTGCTTCTTTGTGTATAATCACGAGAAAGTTAAAATAAATCAGCCAAGATCTCAGGAAGAGAATTGTGAACTTGCACAGGTCTGCTTCATCCTTCGGTGCAATTTCCAAATACCTGGAAATCTCTTGTTCATCTGTACAAACAAATACAAACAAGTAGTGATGAGCGAGTACTAAAAAGCTCGGGTGCTCGAAGCTCGGGCCGAGCCTCCCAAGATACTCGTGTACTCGGCCCGAGCAACGAGCCCAATGTTATCCTATGGGAGACCCGAGTATTTTTGTGAAATGACCTCCCGGCAGCATGGAGAAACCCTAAAAATGTCACAAAAGTCTCAGAAGAGTGCTCAAATGACATGGCAACAGCATGGGGAAGACCCCTTGAAGCATTTATCACTCAAAAGTCACAGCTGTGAACAATTTTGTCCGCGTTTTACGCCATTTTTACGGACTCACCAGAAAACCTTCCAAAATGACCCCAAAATGATTTTTCATGGCGGAAATGTTAAGGGCACATACCCAATAGTGAGATAGAGCTGGTGTATGTTACTTTTTGAGATCAATACATGAAAGATTTTACGTGAAAACATTGTGTGGCACTCCGATGTCCCTGAGAAGAGACGTACATGAAGGCCTCTTGAGTCTAATGTGCCCATTTTGAGGAAGTGAGTCTTTGTAGTATTTTCCTTTGCCAGGGCAGTCCTAAATTGTGAGGTTCACCAATGCCCCTGCATACAGACGTGCATGAGGGCCTCAAAACATTAAGTGTCCATTGTCAGGAAGTGGGTGTATTATAGTATAGCCCTTAGGCAGGGCAGCCAAAAATTGGGAGGCTCCACATTGTCCCTGGGTAGAGACGTGCATGATGGCCTTTAAACCTGAAGTGCCCATTGTAAGGAAGTGGGTCTATTTCAGTATAGCCCTTTGCCAGGGCAGCCAAAAATTGGGAGGCTCCACATTGTCCCTGGGTAGAGACGTGCATGAGGGCCTCAAAACATTAAGTGTCCATTGTCAGGAAGTGGGTGTATTATAGTATAGCCCTTAGGCAGGGCAGCCAAAAATTGGGAGGCTCCACATTGTCCCTGGGTAGAGACGTGCATGATGGCCTTTAAACCTGAAGTGCCCATTGTAAGGAAGTGGGTCTATTTCAGTATAGCCCTTTGCCAGGGCAGCCAAAAATTGGGAGGCTCCACATTGTCCCTGGGTAGAGACGTGCATGATGGCCTTTAAACCTGAAGTGCCCATTGTAACGAAGTGGGTCTATTTCAGTATAGCCCTTTGCCAGGGCAGCCAAAAATTGGGAGGCTCCACATTGTCCCTGGGTAGAGACGTGCATGAGGGCCTCAAAACATTAAGTGTCCATTTTAAGGAAGTGGGTGTATTTCAGTATAGCCCTTAGGCAGGGCAGCCAAAAATTGGGAGGCTCCACATTGTCCCTGGATAGAGACGTGCATGATGGCCTTTAAACCTGAAGTGCCCATTGTAAGGAAGTGGGTCTATTTCAGTATAGCCCTTTGCCAGGGCAGCCAAAAATTGGGAGGCTCCACATTGTCCCTGGGTAGAGACGTGCATGAGGGCCTCAAAACATTAAGTGTCCATTGTCAGGAAGTGGGTGTATTATAGTATAGCCCTTAGGCAGGGCAGCCAAAAATTGGGAGGCTCCACATTGTCCCTGGGTAGAGACGTGCATGATGGCCTTTAAACCTGAAGTGCCCATTGTAAGGAAGTGGGTCTATTTCAGTATAGCCCTTTGCCAGGGCAGCCAAAAATTGGGAGGCTCCACATTGTCCCTGGGTAGAGACGTGCATGAGGGCCTCAAAACATTAAGTGTCCATTTTAAGGAAGTGGGTGTATTTCAGTATAGCCCTTAGGCAGGGCAGCCAAAAATTGGGAGGCTCCACATTGTCCCTGGGTAGAGACGTGCATGATGGCCTTTAAACCTGAAGTGCCCATTGTAAGGAAGTGGGTCTATTTCAGTATAGCCCTTTGCCAGGGCAGCCAAAAATTGGGAGGCTCCACATTGTCCCTGGGTAGAGACGTGCATGAGGGCCTCAAAACATTAAGTGTCCATTTTAAGGAAGTGGGTGTATTTCAGTATAGCCCTTAGGCAGGGCAGCCAAAAATTGGGAGGCTCCACATTGTCCCTGGGTAGAGACGTGCATGATGGCCTTTAAACCTGAAGTGCCCATTGTAAGGAAGTGGGTCTATTTCAGTATAGCCCTTTGCCAGGGCAGCCAAAAATTGGGAGGCTCCACATTGTCCCTGGGTAGAGACGTGCATGAGGGCCTCAAAACATTAAGTGTCCATTTTAAGGAAGTGGGTGTATTTCAGTATAGCCCTTAGGCAGGGCAGCCAAAAATTGGGAGGCTCCACATTGTCCCTGGATAGAGACGTGCATGATGGCCTTTAAACCTGAAGTGCCCATTGTAAGGAAGTGGGTCTATTTCAGTATAGCCCTTTGCCAGGGCAGCCAAAAATTGGGAGGCTCCACATTGTCCCTGGGTAGAGACGTGCATGAGGGCCTCAAAACATTAAGTGTCCATTGTCAGGAAGTGGGTGTATTATAGTATAGCCCTTAGGCAGGGCAGCCAAAAATTGGGAGGCTCCACATTGTCCCTGGGTAGAGACGTGCATGATGGCCTTTAAACCTGAAGTGCCCATTGTAAGGAAGTGGGTCTATTTCAGTATAGCCCTTTGCCAGGGCAGCCAAAAATTGGGAGGCTCCACATTGTCCCTGGGTAGAGACGTGCATGAGGGCCTCAAAACATTAAGTGTCCATTGTCAGGAAGTGGGTGTATTATAGTATAGCCCTTAGGCAGGGCAGCCAAAAATTGGGAGGCTCCACATTGTCCCTGGGTAGAGACGTGCATGATGGCCTTTAAACCTGAAGTGCCCATTGTAAGGAAGTGGGTCTATTTCAGTATAGCCCTTTGCCAGGGCAGCCAAAAATTGGGAGGCTCCACATTGTCCCTGGGTAGAGACGTGCATGAGGGCCTCAAAACATTAAGTGTCCATTTTAAGGAAGTGGGTGTATTTCAGTATAGCCCTTAGGCAGGGCAGCCAAAAATTGGGAGGCTCCACATTGTCCCTGGGTAGAGACGTGCATGATGGCCTTTAAACCTGAAGTGCCCATTGTAAGGAAGTGGGTCTATTTCAGTATAGCCCTTTGCCAGGGCAGCCAAAAATTGGGAGGCTCCACATTGTCCCTGGGTAGAGACGTGCATGAGGGCCTCAAAACATTAAGTGTCCATTTTAAGGAAGTGGGTGTATTATAGTATAGCCCTTAGGCAGGGCAGCCAAAAATTGGGAGGCTACACGTTGTCCCTGGGTAGAGACGTGCATGAGGGCCTCAAAACATTAAGTGTCCATTTTAAGGAAGTGGGTGTATTTCAGTATAGCCCTTAGGCAGGGCAGCCAAAAATTGGGAGGCTACACGTTGTCCCTGGGTAGAGACGTGCATGAGGGCCTCAAAACATTGTTCCCATTGCAAAGGAGCGGGTCTCCTGTCGTTGTAATGTCCATTCTGCAAAGAATGGGCGAAAAAATTTACCACTGGGGGTATACCTGAAACAAAGACCTAACTATTGTAACGGTCATCATGATGGCGCATGAGGAGAAGGAGGAGCAGTCCAGCGATTATCCAAAGTCGAGAAGTGTACCCATGGGTGAGTGGAGGTACATGGCAAACTTTAAATTCCGCTCTCATTTGCTGGTGGTGTGGTGAAGTCTGGCCCAATCCAACCCTTGTTCATCTTTATCAGAGTCAGCCTGTCAGCATTTTCAGTTGACAGGCGGGTGCGTTTATCTGTAATGATTCCACCTGCGGCACTAAAAACACGCTCTGACAAAACGCTAGCAGCAGGGCAGGCCAGGACTTCCAAGGCGTAGAGAGCCAATTCATGCCACGTGTCCAGCTTGGATACCCAATAATTGTAAGGCACAGAGGAATGTCGGAGTACAGTTGTTCGATCTGCAAGGTACTCCTTCAGCATCTGGGCAAACTTAGGATTTCTTGTGGCACTACCCCGCACCTCAGGGGCTGTGGTACGTGAGGGGCTGAGAAAACTGTCCCACATCTTAAAGACTGTTCCCCTACCTCTGGCGGATTGGACTTGTGCCTCTCTCGGCTGTACGCCTCGGTTGTCCACTGATTCCTGACCTATGCCGCTAGCGTTTTGTGAGGGGAATGCTTTGCCTACTTCCGTGAGTATGGCCTTCCGAAACTGCTGCATTTTGGTTGACCTCTCCTCCACGGGAATAAGAGACAAAAAGTTCTCCTTGTAGCGTGGGTCTAACAGTGTTACCAACCAGTAATGATTGTCGGCCAAGATGTTCTTAACGCGAGGGTCACGAGACAGGCAGCTTACCATAAAGTCAGCCATGTGCGCCAGACTCTTAACAGCCAGGACTTCAGTAGCCTGACCAACAAGATGACTGAACATGCTGTCCTCCTCCTCCTCCTCCTCCTCCTCCTCCTCCTCCTCATCTACCCTGTCCTCTGGCCAGCCACGCTGAATCGAGGATATGACTGGTGTGCATGTCATATCCTCAATTTGGCCGGAGAGTTGCTCCATGTCTTCATCCTCCTCCTCGTCATAGTCCTCCACTGCACGTTGTGATGAGACGAGGCTGGGCTGTGTGTTATCACCCACACCCACTACTGTTTCTTGCTGCAACTCATCGCGCTCCGCCTGCAATGCATCATGTTTGTTTTTCAGCAGGGACCGTTTTAGAAGGCAGAGTAGCGGTATGGTGACGCTAATAATGGCGTCATCACCACTCACCATCTTGGTGGAGTCCTCAAAGTTTTGGAGGATGGTACATAGGTCTGACATCCATCTCCACTCCTCAGGTGTTATGTGTGGAGTTTGACCCATTTCCCGACGGCTTAGGTGATGCAGGTACTCAACAACTGCCCTCTTCTGCTCACATATCCTGACCAACATGTGCAGAGTTGAATTCCAACGCGTGGGGACATCACACACCAGTCTGTGAGCCGGAAGATGCAAACGGCGCTGAAAGCCGGCAAGGCCGGCTGAAGCAGTAGGTGACTTTCGAAAATGTGCAGACAGGCGGCGAACTTTTACCAGCAGATCAGACAGCTCTGGGTATGACTTTATAAACCGCTGAACCACGAGGTTGAGCACATGGGCCACGCATGGAACATGTGTCAGCTGGCCTCGCCTCAAAGCCGCCACCAGGTTCCGGCCATTGTCACAAACGACCTTTCCTGGCTTTAGGTTCAGAGGTGTGAGCCAGTGATCTGCCTGCTGTTTCAGAGCTGTCCACAGCTCTTCTGCATTGTGGGGTTTGTCACCTATGCAGATTAGCTTCAGCACAGCCTGTTGCCGCTTCGCCGAGGCAGTGCTGCAGTGCTTCCAGCTTGTGACTGGTGTGGAGGGCACAGTGGATGAGGATGCGCAGGAGGAGGAGGAGGCTGAAGAGCATGACATTCCGGAGCTGTAGAGTGTGGGTGAAACACTGACTGAGGTAGGGCCTGCAAACCTTGGTGTGGGAAGGACGTGTTGCGTCCCTCGCTCAGACTGGGTCCCAGCTTCCACAATATTAACCCAGTGTGCCGTCAACGAGATGTAGCGGCCTTGCCCACAAGCACTTGTCCACGTGTCTGTGGTTAGGTGGACCTTGGGTGAAACAGCGTTGTTCAGGGCACGTGTGATGTTTTGTGACACGTGGTTATGCAACGCGGGGACGGCACACCGGGAGAAATAGTGGCGGCTGGGGACCGAGTAACGTGGGACAGCTGCCGCCATCAGGTCACGGAATGCTTCTGTCTCCACCAGCCTAAAAGGCAACATTTCCAGCGCAAGCAGTCGCGAAATGTTAGCATTTAGAACTGTGGCATGTGGGGTGTTGGCAGTGTATTTGCGCCTGCGTTCAAAGGTTTGCTGAATGGATAACTGAACGCTGCGCTGGGACAAGGACGTGCTTGATGATGGTGTTCTTTCTGCGTAGGCAACTGTAGGTGCAGGAGTGGAGGAGGCTTGTTCGCAGGCAGCATGGACAGAGGATTGGCTCGCATGCACAACCAGCGAAGACGTAGCAGTGACATCAGCAAGCACTGCTCCTCGACTCTGTTGTACTTCCCACAAAGTCGGGTGCTTGGCTGACATGTGCCTGATCATGCTGGTGGTGGTCAGGCTGCTAGTTTTGGTACCCCTGCTGATGCTGGCACGGCAGGTGTTGCAAATGGCCTTTTTTGAATCATCTGGATCCAACTTAAAAAACTGCCAGACTCGTGAAGACCTAACATTTGGACAGGCACCTTGTGTCGTCGTGTTGTTCCGGGGAACGGTTGCCTGACTTCTGCCTGGGGCCACCACCCTGCTTCTTACTGCCTGTTGTGATGCTACGCCTCCCTCCCCCTGTGCACTGCTGTCCTCGCTCTGCATATCCTCCTGCCAGGTTGGGTCAGTTACTGGATCATCCACCACGTCGTCTTCCTCTTCCGCACCCTGCTCCTCCTCCTGACTTGCTGACAATTGTGTCTCATCATCGTCCACCACTTGTTGAGACACGTTGCCAACTTCGTGAGAACGTGGCTGCTCAAATATTTGGCCATCTGTACAGACGATCTCCTCATGACCCACTTCAATATGAGCTGGCGAGAGGCCAGAATGTGTGAATGGAAACGTGAACAGCTCTTCCGAGTGTCCAAGTGTGGGATCATTAATGTCCGAGGAGGACGTGTACTCAGCCTGGTGGTAGGAAGGAGGATCAGGTTCAGAAATGTGCGGTGCAGTATCACGGCTACTGACACTTGACCGTGTGGAAGACAGAGTGTTTGTGGTGGTGCCAATCTGACTGGAAGCATTATCCGCTATCCAACTAACAACCTGTTGACACTGGTCTTGGTTCAAGAGCGGTGTACTGCTGCGGTCCCCAAGAATTTGGGACAGGACGTGCGAGCGACTAGATGTGGCCCTTTGTTGTGGCGAAATTAGAGCTTGCCCACGACCTCGGCCTCTGCCTGCACCACCATCACGTCCACTTCCTTGTTCCTTGCCAATGCCCTTGCGCATTTTGCAATGCTGTGCACTGCTGACGTGTATATTCACTACTTGTGCGTTATATCAAAGTTTCTGGAAATTGCACACAAGTGCACCTGTACGCTGCCACCGACAGGCACACACGTGCGGTTTTAAAAACCAAGCACGGACGCAATAATAACCTAACACAGGTTTTAGGAGCAAAAATTAAGAACTCTGACACTATCAGCCACTGCTGACTGACGTGTATTATACACTACACTTGTGCGTTATATAATAGTTTGGTAAACGCACACCAGTGCACCTGTACGCTGCCACCAACAGGCACACACGTGCGGTTTTAAAAACCAAGCACGGACGCAATAATAACCTAACACAGGTTTTAGGAGCAAAAATTAAGAACTCTGACACTATCAGCCACTGCTGACTGACGTGTATTATACACTACACTTGTGCGTTATATAATAGTTTGGTAAACGCACACCAGTGCACCTGTACGCTGCCACCAACAGGCACACACGTGCGGTTTTAAAAACCAAGCACGGACGCAATAATAACCTAACACAGGTTTTAGGAGCAAAAATTAAGAACTCTGACACTATCAGCCACTGCTGACTGACGTGTATTATACACTACACTTGTGCGTTATATAATAGTTTGGTAAACGCACACCAGTGCACCTGTACGCTGCCACCAACAGGCACACACGTGCGGTTTTAAAAACCAAGCACGGACGCAATAATAACCTAACACAGGTTTTAGGAGCAAAAATTAAGAACTCTGACACTATCAGCCACTGCTGACTGACGTGTATTATACACTACACTTGTGCGTTATATAATAGTTTGGTAAACGCACACCAGTGCACCTGTACGCTGCCACCAACAGGCACACACGTGCGGTTTTAAAAACCAAGCACGGACGCAATAATAACCTAACACAGGTTTTAGGAGCAAAAATTAAGAACTCTGACACTATCAGCCACTGCTGACTGACGTGTATTATACACTACACTTGTGCGTTATATAATAGTTTGGTAAACGCACACCAGTGCACCTGTACGCTGCCACCAACAGGCACACACGTGCGGTTTTAAAAACCAAGCACGGACGCAATAATAACCTACTAACAGGTTTTTTTGGGGAGCGACAATTACAGTACAGACAAGTCAGACACTATCTGGACTGTTTTACACTGTGTACACCAGCCCCAGATATGAAGGCTGGTATACGGTCACCACTACCCTGCCTGCCTGCCTGCCTGTATACTGCTACAATAGTCCTGACAAGGACTCTTTTGGTCACTAGCCTGTATTCAGACCTGGCTATACCCTGCCTGTATATAGCAACAATAGTCCTGAGAAGGACTCTGCTACTGTACTCCGACCTGGCTATACCCTGCCTGCCTGTATACAACTAGAATAGTCCTGAGAAGGACTTTTGGTCACACTGTTTGCAGCCCTGCAACTGAAAAAGCTATAAAGGGCCGCAAAGCTTTCCCTGAATCAGCGACACTCTCCCTACACTCACTGTCAGAATAGCTGTGAGCAGAGCACAGCGCGCCGGCCGATATAAAGGCTCGGTGACGCTGTGCAGGCCGGCCAATCACTGCAATTCCACAACTAACAGGGCTGTGGCATTGCAGTGGTCTGCCAGCCAATCCCTGCATGAGGGCTGGCTCTCAAAAGAGCGCCAACATGCAGAAATGAAGACCACGAGTAAAGCACGAGTATCGCGAGATTACTCGGTCCCCGCCGAGCAGCCCGAGTACAGTGATACTCGTGCGAGTACCGAGTAGTGACAAGCATGCTCGCTCATCACTACAAACAAGTACAAACAAGATGGGAATGTCCAGCCATCATACCACTCAGGAAGGAGATGGGTTCTGTGTACCAAAGATGAACATACTTTGGTCAGGCGTGCATATCAACCCAAGAACAAAAGCAAAAGACCTTGTGAAGATGCTGAAAGAAGCTGGTAAGATTGTATCATTATCCACAGTAAAACGAGTACTGTATCAACATGGGCTGAAAGGCCACTCTGCCAGGAAGAAGCCATTACTCCAAAAAAAACATAACAAAGCCAGATTAATGTTTGAAAATACACACTGGAACAAAGACCTTCATTTTTGGAGACATGTCCTGTCTGACAAAACTAAAATTGAACCTTTTGGCCATAATGACCATCATTACATTTGTAAGAAAAAGGGAGAAGCTTTGATGTCTAAGAACACCATCCCAAATGTGAAACATGGTGGTGAAAGCATCATGTTGTGGGATTGTTTTGCTGCACAAGGGACTGGTGCACTTCACAAAATAGATGGCATCATGAGGAAAGACGATTATGTGGCAATACTGAAGCAACATCTCAAGACATCAGCCAGGAATTTAAAGCTTGGGCGAAAATGGGTCTTCCAAATGAACAATGACCCGAAGCATACTGCCAAACTGGATACAAAGTAGCTTAAGGATAGCAATGTAAAAGTTTTGGAGTGGCCATCACAAAGCCCTGATCTCAATCCTATTATTAAAATATATGGGAAAAGTTAAAAAGACAGGTGCAAGCAAGGCCACCTACAAACATGACTCAGTTACACCAGTTCTGTCAGGAAGAATGGGCCCAAATTCCTACCAGCTATTGTGAAAAGCTTATGGAAGGATATCCAAGATGTTTGACCAAAGTCATACAGTTTAATGGGCTGTGTGGGAACATCATACTGTGTCATATGATAAGAGGGATATGAGCATTTTTCTGAAAATATCTGTAACTGTAATTAGAGTTGGTGGAAATTGATTCTCACGTTCCATTCCAACAGCCATGACAGTTGTCTGTGGTTCTGCACTGGAGTGGGATTACCACTTCTTAATTGTCAACTTCCATGGCTCTTATGATTGGACTGCCTGGATTGACATGATCATTGTAGCATGATGTACGTATGTGGACATGTCAAGCCAGCTAATCTGAAAAAAAATCTTGTGTGCAGTTAGGTAAGAGGCAAGTCTCCAGCTTTCATGCACTGCCACAGGCCACAATTGTTGCCGATGAAATGGGACATGCAAATCCATGCTCACCTTAGCTGTAATTTTCTGCCCTTTAGTTTTTAATTTATATGTTATAATTTTTTAAAATGTCATGCTATAATTTTACCATCGTATCAAGACACAGTGTACCTAAACATGATGTACTCCCCCCAACCAAAAAGGATTGCCTTCCCCCATCCATCCTAAACTATGTGTGGGATACACTAGAAATGATTATCAACATGTGGTGAGTGCTGCTCCTTCTTAAATGGAATCTGACAGCAGATATTTGCTATGTGACTTTAGGACAGCCTGCTGTATGGATTAAAAAACATAAATCAACTATGCCTCTGTTATCAGGCTGTGTGCTGTTGTTTACTTAAACTAAAGGCTTTATCCCCTAGTGATTATTATTGTTGGGACTACAATGTCAAGCACATGACAGTCCGGCATGCCCCTCCTCTGATTGACATTTCACTGTCAATGTAGAATCTTTATAGAAAGCCTGGTGGGGGCAGGACAGCTCTCTCAGGTCTGCAACATGGCTAAATCTAAAAATTCTGATTGTGTCAGAATGGCTGCACCCAGTAATCTAAGTGATACATTATGGGATTAAGGATCCCTTTTCCTACATTATGCTGCTACCAGATGAGGTTTCAAAAACCTGCTGCCAGATTCCCTTTAACCAATACAACTTCCTAACAAATGACTGATGGGAGAGATCTTAAAAATGAAAATTGATTTGATATTGATAATGTATTAGAAGCACACCTTCGATTTTGCATATATCAAGTTTCAATATAGTCTACCAAATTTGAATTTATATGCTCCTTAAAGCAAATCAATCACCAGGATTTTCCTATATAAACTAAAGCCAGTGCTATACTGTCGCTATCAGGCTGATTCTATACGTACCTTTAGTTGTCAGATTGGATGTATAGTTTTTGAAATACAGGCAAGTAAAGTTACAGAAATGTACAGCTTTTTGATTGGCAGAAGATGCTGAATATCTAATAGGCTAGGGGCATTAGAAATACAGCCCATACAGGCTAACATCTACAGAGACCAGGGAGGCAGACGGGCGGGAATAGATAGTAAAACCCCACCCACATATTAGCTATTTGGTAGCTGCTGCCAATCAAACAGCTGTACGTTTTTGTAACTATACTTGCCTGTATTTCAAAACCTATACATCCGATCTGCCAACTAAAGATATGTATAGAATCAGCCTGATAGTGCCAGTATAACACTGGCTTTAATTTATATATGAAAATCCTGATGATTGGTTCTCTTTAAGTCTTTAGTGTAAATCCCCAAATTCTATCACTCCATTTAGTAATACCAAACAAAGCTACAGGAATTTCCCAAATTCTTCCAATTGCTTTGCTGTGTTTGGCACTAAAAAAAAATTTAATTTCTGTCTGAAGTCTATTGACTTGGTCAACAGCGATACTTTGGAATTCCCAACAGTCTTTCATGTTATTATTAAACTGCAGACATAGCTAAAGTGAATGCTTCCAATTATAAGACATGGTAGGCGTCTATTATTGAGGCCTTCTATAGTGGGTGCAATGTGGAGGGTGCAGGATTTTAGACTCAGTCTTTGCTGTGAATCTCAATGTGCTGCCCCATTATTATTGTGCTTGTCCTGATCTATGCATTACACCCCTGTTCTTGCTAAGGATACAGCCTATGTAGAATAAGTTTGTGTGAACGAAAGGAACATCTGTTATTTATTATAAGGTTTATTTATGCAAAAACTCCAAATGGTGTCATTTTGTTGCTAAATTCAAAGTGTCATCCAAGACTTCTGCTTTGATGTTCTCTCCAAAGAAGGTTTGCAAGAAATACAGAATCATGCTGATCCTCCTGCCCTATGAAAGCAGTAATGGTTTCCACTGTGACCGCTATCATTCCAGCAGCTGTTGTCAAATGCTACGCAAATATTACTAAAGTATTAATCGTAAAAGCATTCGTGGATTACAGCATCGGTTTCTTTATGAACCTAGGAAAAGATTAAACAGTAATTGTTATTTTATTTTGCTTATAAATCAATAATAGTACACACGAAAATAAGAAACTTTGTATTATACCTTATTAGAAAATCAGCTTCTTTCTCCTCCTGAACTGACGATTTATTCTCAAAATTCTTAATTCACACTGCAAGTAAATACTGAGATAGGAGGTGACAGTTGGTGTTTATTAAAGGGCACCAATCACCAGGATTTTCCTATATAACCTAAAGCCACTGCTATACTGGCACTATCATACTGATTCTATACATATCTATAGTGGTCAGATCGGATGTATAGATTTTGAAATACAGACAAGTAAAGTTACAGAAATGTACAGCTTTTTGATTGGCAGCAGCTGCCAATAGCAAATATGGGGGTGGGGTTTTGCTTTCTATTCCCGCCCCTGTCTGCCTCCCTGGCCTTGGTAGATGTTAAACTGTATGGGCTGCATTTCGAACATGCCCCTATCATGTGACAGAAATGAGTCCTACTGGAAGGAGCCCATACAGTCTAGCATCTACAGAGGCCAGGCAGCAGACAGGGGCAGGAATAGATAGCAAAACCCCACCCACATATTAGCTATTTGGCAGCTGCTGCCAATCAAAAAGCAGTGCGTTATTTGCCTGTATTTCAAAAACTATACATCCGATCTCACAAATAAAGGTTTGTATAGAATCCGCCTGGTAACACCTGTATAGCACTGGCTTTTTAGTTTATATAGGAAAATTCTGGTGAATGGTTGGCTTTAAGTTCTATGGAGAATTGTAACTGTCGATCAGAAGAACTTGCAACAGAATGTCGGTGTCTGCCTCTAGCTCCTCCTTTCCTCCACCTTGTTTTACCCTTTCCATAGACTTTTAAAGGCACTAACTGTTATCGCCAAGCTCGGTAATGGGGATATTTGTGTTCACAAAATACAGATTTTACAAATTTTTCCCAGTCATTGAAAGTGAAAGATAAATACAGGAGGAGATTAAAGCAAATTACTCTGATAACATATATTACGAAGCTGCTATTTTCAACTAATAATAATAATAATAATTATTATTATTAGTAGTATTTTATTTTTTTTAGTTATTTTGTCAATTCTTTAGGACTTTTTTATGAGGCTGAAACAACCAGGTTTGTACAAATCTTGTGCAGACGTTTTTGTTTCCTCCTTATCCCATTCATTTTCATCTGGCTTTCTATCAGGATGTTTATCTAGTGAATATTGATGAACATTATTAACATTCCCAGTCTCCTGCCCCTGCTGCAGGCACTCATCTAATAGCCAGTCTGAGAATTTGGAAAGGAGTAGGGGGCCTGGTAAATTGTCTAGAATTTTTTTTTCTCAAGTTTGTGCAAAAAAAGACTGTGTGGGAGAATTGGGGCATTATTTTATGTAGATTTGAACATTCAATATTAATTAAAAAAAAACCCATATAAAACAGGATGTGAAAAGCACATACATAAAGTACATGAAAAGCACATACATAATTCAGCTACAAGGAGTATGAAATGAAAGCTCCCTAAGTATTAAATGATATAGGCTGGTCTAGGTAGCTCTAAGGAGTTGTTCGCTACTAGGACAACCACTGGTAATGTGTCACCCAGGGTTATGGGGTACTCGGTCCCGGGCGGTGTATAACTGGGGAATGTCACTTTGTTGGCCGTTGCCCGGTCCCTTGCCCTAGGTGCTTTTTGAAAAGGGAAATATTTACAGGGGATTAGAATAAAGTTCACACGTGACGCCACTTGTGGTTTTGCGGCTATGTAGATGGAACCGCGGCTGCATAGTTCCTGCCGCTGGAGCTGGTGTTAAGGGCAGAATGGATGTTAGGCCCTCCGCAAGCAAGAACGGACCCCAGAGGGTAGGTGATGTGACAGGTGTCGGAAGAAGGTAGGCTACACAAGAGGGTTTCAGTGCAACTGGTTCTTTACTCACTTTCTGGTGGTAAGTGGCCACCTGGTTCCACCTTCAGGTCCCCTTAGTCCCAGTGCTGGTTTAGTAACCTGGTGGCTTCTTCCCCTGCACCTGTCTTTTGGTTTGTGGGTCCCCGTGGTATAGAGCAGCTGGCGGTCCCCTCCTGGTGGTCTTCTACTGCAGTCCATATGACGGTAGCGTGAACCCTGTGGGGTTGGAGTCTCTGGTCCTGTCCCCAGTTCTCCCTTTGCTACTGAGTCCCGAACTTCAAGGTCAGTGAGGTCCTTGATGGTCCCCTCACTGTGCAGGTGTTATCAGGCGTGCCTGGAGCTTCTGCCTGACCTAGGGTCCTGTACCCCGTTGGTGCGTAGTTCTGGGAGTACTCCACCATACTCCACCAGCAACTAACCGCCTGGGCCCTCAGGACACTGTTCACTCCCGGTCAGTGCGTCTGCTCACTTTCACTGTCACTGCTCGACTCTCTACTGTCTTCCTGACTGTCCACAGTCTGCCCCTCCCACCTGGTCAACTAGTGGACGGGACTGGCTCCATCTCTAGGCGGCCATCCATTGGTCCGACCCTAGCCTTGTACCATCTATGGGGGAATGTTGGGGAAAACTGGGATTTTCTGGAGTGTTTGTGTGTTACCGGCACTGGTCTTCTGGGTCCCTATGGGGTAGGCCCTGCATCCTGGTGAGGGATGCAGTACCTTGTAGCTCCCTGATGGCTTCAGGGGCACTACAGTAAAATGATAAAGCCTATACTCACCTACCTACTTGCGCCCTTCCAGCGGTGCCAGGGTTCACGTGACATTGTGACATCACATGAGCCCTGCATCTAATCAGTGATGACTTCTGTCTCTCCACCTTCGGACCAAATGAGGGAATCAACAAGAAGTTAGCGGTGCAACTTCACTCACTTACTGTTAATTGCTTGTTTGGTCCAAAGGCGGAGAGACAGAAGTCGGCGCTGTTTGGACACAGGGCTTGCATGATGTCCCATGAGTCACAGAAATGCAAGCTAGAAGGGCGAAAGTACAGAAAGTGAATATAGGCTTTATTTTTTTACCTGGGGGAAATATGTGGAATCAGAAGGTGTCGTTCTAGCAGTGGACAATCTCTTTAACTACTGCTGGAGTCCCACTCACTGTAATATGGGTGGTTTCAGCGATCAGGGATCCTATAAAATGTGGGTAGAGGGGAATTATGGAATAAAATTACTAACCTATAAAATGATTTAGTATTTGAAACCTATAATCATGTGTTTAATCACCCATCACTCAAGTGCCTCTGCTTTAGTGTTCCTCATCCATCTTTATTTATTTGGATGTACTGATGATGTCCTGTCCACCCAGGTGACACTGCAGCCAATAACTAAAGAACATTACAGTGGTGAATGATCGGCTGCAGCATTCACATAGGTAGAATGCTCAAATTTTGTACGACCTTAAGGAACTTTTTAAGCCTAAGGCCCCTTTCACATTGCGTTTTACCTTCCGCTCACATGTCCCGTCGGAGCATCCTTCCAAACCGCCCCTCCCCCACTCTGCAAAGCGTGTTCCAGACGCATGCGCCCGACAGGGCCATTCACTGCTATGGAGCACACTGTGTTAGCGTGTACTCTGTTTTGTGCCATTTTTTGCACATATACGTTTCTGCAGACGGACACCCGAACGTAGTCCACCTACGTTCGGGTGTCCGTCTCCAGAAACGTATATGTGCACAAAATGGCACAAAACAGAGCACACGCTAACGCAGTGTGCTCCATAGCAGTGAATGGCTCTGTCGGGCGCATGCGGCTGGAACACGCTTTGCAGAGTGGGGGAGGGGTGGTTCAGACGGATCCTCCAACGGGACCTGTGGACGTAGAGAAAAACGCAATGTGAAAGGAGCCTAAAGGATCAGCTAGGATGATGGTCCATTGGGAGCTAGACACTTGTAGGTTAGGTCCAGAAATATATGGACAGTGACAGAATCTTTGTGATTTCAGCTCTGGCCATCACTATTTTTTATTTAAAATTAGGCAACTGAGATGCAATGGAAGTGGAGACTTTCACGTTTAATTAAAGGGGTTGAACAAAAATTTCCAGTGAAACGTTTAGGAATTGTAAACAATTTTCTACAAAGCCTCCTCCATTTTAGGGGGTTAAAAGTAATTGATGGATAAATGATGGAATAGCCCATTCAGCCCATTAAAGAGCTTTTGTTATAATTCTCCAATTACTTTTCTTCCCTTGAAAAGAGACAGCTACATTTAAAGAGCTGTAATTCCTAAACCCTTACTCCAGTTAGGATGTGAAGACCCTCATATTAAGGCCTCGTTCCCACGTGTGTGTAATACGGACAAGTGCAATCCAATAAAACATCGGATTGCACTCACACCAATCTTAAACAATTTGGCAGTGTCCACCTGCATCAGAAAAAAATGGCGCCATGCTATATTTGGCAGCGAGTCTCGCATCACACGCATCCATAAAGGTCTATGGATGCGTGTGAAACATCGGATGATAACAGTGCAGTTTGGTATACACAAAGAGACAGGCAATGGAGCAGAGGGAGAAATTAATCTCTCCAACTTCTCCTCACCTGTACTTCGATTCTCGCAAGTGAGAGAAGCAGATCACAGTATAATGACACTTGGCTCACATTTGCAGCAGAACCTGAGCCGAGTGTTATTAGCATATCACATTAGATACTATCCGCTAATGAGAGCGATGCCTAAAGCTGAGTTTGCACATAAGCCCATATTGATTCTATAACTATCTTGAATATGTTTTGGTAAAGGGCTATAATGCCAAACCTTGTGTCACCGTTTTTTTCCTGGACCTAAGTGTATATGTACCAGGCATTGCTGCTAATACAGAAAATACATTTTCAGATTTTACAAAATTCAACTGCAACCTTTATTAAATAGATCACTTGGACCTGATCAGACTTGTGTACTTACTTTGACAATATGTTAGAATGGCTGTATAATCCAGATAATGAAAATTAGCATTTCATAGCCCAGCTGTTGAATGAAATCACCAAGAAAGAGTTGGTGCATTTAGTCTTTACCAACCCACCCATCCTGACTGACAGTTGCAGTTTATACTAAGCAGTGTGAGATCTCAGCAGGCAAGAGGGACACTGACGATGTCATACGGTGTCTGGCTAAAATCTCGCTGAGTACCAGGATTGCTTTTGACGCTGTTGACACAGCAGAGTCAAATACTCCACACGATGCTGCTTTTGAGTTGCACAGACAGGCTCGGGCATCGACCAGCTGTGCTCTTGTTAGTATTCGGGCTTGCAGGAGGTCATTTCTGTGGATTACTGCTTGAGTTACATGTTGCAGGAGACTTATCAGAGTCGCGTCTGCCCTTTTTAAGATGGTGGAGCCTATTCATCCATGCCGATGATAGCGTTATGCTATCCCGATCCTTGTGTTTTCATGTCCAGTTGCTGGTGTACTTCTGTGTGATGTTTAGTGTGTTGTGGAAATACTCTTGTTGTCTGATTATTTCCTCCTTTCCTTTAGTTTTCTTCTGATCACATATTGTCTATACCTCTGTGAATGATTAATGTGAGTTTGAGTTTTGGTTTGTCCCCTGTCTGTTTATTTGTGTGGGATTAACCACACTTGTCCTGGCCCTTTCCTGGATGGAGGAAGGGGGATACTAGACCAGAGTTGTTCTGGAGCTAGGGCAAGGAAGGAGGCTCAAACATCATCACCTTCAGACGTACCTTTGGGATCAGGGTCATCTAGGTTTCCCCTAGCCTAAGGGCCAGTTTAGACTCTCTTGTTCCTAGTGATTTCGTCACATCCTCTGACAGACGAGCTGTCAATCAGGCTAGAGATGGAGATTGAAATACATTTTCACAGGATTATGCAGCATTTCTGACATGGATATTTAAAGTAAGTGAACCACTCTCATCAAGTCTAAGAGAGCTATTTAAAGGCAACCTATCAATAGACTCATGCTACATAAAGCACAGAAGCATAAATCAGAGCCTACCTGCATGATTCAAGACAAGTATGCCTTTCTCTAAAATACTGCCTCATTTCAGAGAAAATGTAGCTTGAAGGGCCGATGGGGACTATAAGGAGAGATCTGACCAATCCGGTGCCATCCTCGGCTGGTTTGTCCCAACACCATTTCAGTTGAATGACACATCATTCACCAGATACAGTCTTGTGAGAGACCCGTCAATCAGCTAGAGTGGTGTAGGGAAAAGGCGGCCAGGGGCAACGATGGACTAGTCAGGTCATCTATAGACTTATCTAACTTTAATCATGCAGCCAGGCTCTGATTCAAGCGACATCTGGTGTGGATAGCATGAATATAATGAAAGGTTCCCTTTAATAATGTTTGCACTTTGTATAGTAAAATCTGTTTTCAGTTCTGCTTCTTTTCAATGGCTGTAGGTGTCCTTCAAAATCTGTGTGCACCTGGTAGGGAATTAGATGTAGGCTGGTGTATAGAATCACAGCTGAAGAAAAAATGAGGGACTTCTGTTCTGTTGCTTGAGTTTCACACTACTTGATGACAAAATAATGATATATGTACAAGACAGCTTGTCTACATCCGCAGTGCCGCACCAAAATCCAGGTATCTTGGAGCGCTGCCACATGGACTCAGTTTTAGAAAATACCATAGCAATAGCTTGTATACACAAAAAATAGCAGCTTTTCAGACTCAAAAAGTAAAAAATGTCATTTCTCTTAATATTTCAATCAGAAAATGTGAGTCAGAGGTCATCTTGCGCTCTATGTCCCGGCCTGTATAAGGGGCAGCTACAGCTCTGTAGTATGAAGTCTCCACCAAACAAATCCTCATATCTCATCTTCCCTAATCCTTCGAAATATTCCTGGAAAATATAACTTGGGGGAAAATATAATATATTGGAGCTCACAAAAGACTGAAGTTATATCTGAATAATCAGGGAGAAATTATAGAGTTTATACAGTATTACTATGGCACAAGATTGAAAACAAAAATGATTGGCTGCAGTGGTCCTGTTGATGTAAAGTGTATCATTGCTGTATAGAAGTAAACAAAAACGGAAGATTAGAGCACATTTTGGTGCTTCTTGGATTGAACAAGTGAGTATAATATTTTTAATATTTTTTAATCAGTTTTATTGCTTGTAGCCACTTTTTAAAAATCCCGACAGCGTCTTTTAAAGATCCTAAGCAAAATAGAACAGTCAGACAGAAACATCCATGGTGCTTACAACCTGACGAAAGCCATTATAGCCGAAACGCGTTATATGTTTTGTTTTATTGCTACCTGCGGATTTACTGCCTTGTGAATGTTTCTTTTTAGCTCTTCCATTCATTTAACATGTTATTATATTGGAGAAGCACCAAAATTACACAGGCAGCTGGTAGACAAATTTTATTTAAGCTTTTAACAGAGTTATGCCCGGTGGTGCCCAACATCATACGGTGAGAGCCTCATCATATAGATCTATAATTCACCCATTGCCACTGTCTAATGCTGTGCTTAGATAGCGCTGTATTTTTTATCTCCTCTCTCTTACTGGTAAAGTTTATATCCAAACTATTGTTTAAAAAAACTTAAATAGCAATTTACTATTGAGTGAGGGCTGAACAGCACTTTCAAATTGTGCCTTTAGTGTCCAAATCCATTGCTATACTTGCCCGAAATATATATGGTATATATATTTTAATTCAAATATGCTTATGAAGTGGCCAGTACAAATGACTGTGGCATTTCCTAATTTCTTGTTGACCATCTATTAAAACATGTGGAATGAAATACTTAAAAAAGGGTGAAACAACTGAAAATATGTCTTATATTCTAGGTTCTTCAAAGTAGCCACCATTTGCTTTCATTACTACTTTGCACACTCTTGGCATTCTCTTGATGAGCTTCAAGAGGTAGTCACCAGAAATAGTTTTCCAACAGTCTTGAAGGAGTTCCCAGAGATGCTTAGCACTTGTTGGCCATTTTGCCTTCACTCTGCGGTCCAGCTCACCCCAAACCATCTCGATTAGGTTCAGGTCTGGTGACTGTGGAGACCAGGTCATCTGGTGTAGCATCCCATCACTCTCCTTCTTAGTCAAATAACCCTTACACAGCCTGGAGGTGTGTTTAAGGTCATTGGCCTTCAATTTTTAATAAATCCCCAACCGTGTCACCAGCAAAGCACCCCACACCATCACACCTCCTCCATGCTTCACGGTGGGAACTAGGCATGTAGAGTCCATCCGTTCACCTTTTCTACAAAGACATGGTGGTTGGATCCAAAGATCTCAAATTTGGACTCATCAGACCAAATCACAGATTTCCACTGGTCTAATGTCCAATCCTTGTGTTCTTTAGCCCAAACAAGTCTCTTCTGCTTGTTGCCTGTCCTTAGCAGTGGTTTCCTAGCAGCTATTTTACCATGAAGGCTTGCTGCACAAAGTCTCCTCTTAATAGTTGTTCTAGAGATGAGAAGGTGTGTCCAAACTTTTGGTCTGAACTGTATTTTGCAGCCTTATCCAAGATTCAGATATTTTTTGATTCTTGTGGTAGAAACAGCCTGGATTTGAGGTCTGTGTTTGTCTAGGGTGCTGTTGATGTCATTAAGTCATACAGTATATCAGCACAGCTTATAGCCTGCTCTTTTTGCCTTTTTATGTGCTATCTTCCTTATCTATTGTCTGTCTTCTTTGCCCTCTCTGAAAATGTAGTTGCTTTCTCCTCTCTACAACGAGGAGATCTGTGCTCTGTGCCCCATTCCTCCATTCTGCTATCTCTAACACTGAGAGAAGGGAAGGGACGAGCCAAAATATCTGAAGTAACATGAGCAGCAACTCTGACAGATTTGTGATATTTTTGCAAAAACACTCCAGTAGACAAAATACTTACAGGCACTACGCACAATGGTAATTTTTTTCAGAGAACCTATTTAAAAATTGCTTAACTTTGCATTTAGGAAAAAAATCATTTATAAACAAAATTCTGCATGAAATGTGCAGTTGTCTTTAAATCTATAAAGCATTTATTAAAGTTGATCCCTTTAGCACCTGACATGGCAATGCCCAATATATTTTTAGCCCCTGCTGGGTTTTCTTTCATATGAAATATACATTATTCAACACGACTTTGTAGCACTTTTCCCTAGTAACTAGCACTTTTGCAATAAAATGTACAGTTTAAGTGAAGGGTTTGCTTTGTTGGACGGAACAATTGGCGCTCCACATTCTCATGGTTCTGTGGATTAGCGCTTTGATTCATGCACATGTTCTTAGATGTGATGGCTTTAGGTCATATTTCTATTAGAGGAGCTCTCATTGCAGTCTCAAAGCTGCTAGTGGATATGTTTCTGGTTTACAGTATATTACTGCTTTCTTTCAAAGTCATTAAAATTGCCTTTTGGGACTAAAAATAGTTGTTTCCATAGCTGCTTTCTTCCAATACATCTATAAAAGAAATTGAGCAGTTCCATGTTTTCTTTCATCTTGAACTGTTTTTGTCTTTTAAAACCGGAGCCTACCTTTTATAACATTACTAGGATATATGTAAGTTTTGCAAAGTATTCCATTAGGACAGATTTATCAAAATTGTCTAAAAGGAATACTTGTTACCAAGAGAAATCAACCACATTTCTGCTTTCATTTGTATTATAGGAGTCTAATAAAAATGAGCTCTGATTGATAACTATGTCCAAAAAAGACAAATCTCCCTCTAGACATGTTAGATAAATGAGGCCTACAATAATTATATATGTGTGTGTGTGTGTGTGTGTGTGTGTGTGTGTATATGTCAAATATGTATAGTTTACATATACAGTATACATGAACTTTTCTACCTATTTTGCACACCCACAAGTTTAAATGTATTGGGATTTTATGTGCTATACAAACACTAAGCAGCAAGTATTTGTGAAGTGAAATGAAATGATACTGGGTTTTCTAAATATTTAAATGCATAAATCTGAAAATGTTGATGTGCATTTGTATTTAGCTCCCCCAAGTTAATACATTCTAGGATCACCTTTTGCTGCAGTTACTGCTGTAAGTCTTTTGGGGAATGTTTCTACAAACATTGCACAGTTAGAAGCTGAAATTTTTGCCCATTGTTCTATGCAAAATTGCTTCAGCTCAGTAAAATTGGATGGATAGTGTCTGTGAACAGCAATTTTAAAGTCTTTCCACATGTTCTCAATGGAATTTAGATCTGAACTCTGTGACTGGCCCATTTACACACATGAATATGATTTGATCTAAATATCCATTGTAGCTCTGGCAGTATGTTTAGGGTCGTTGCTCTGCTGGAAGGTGAACCTAAACCCCAGTCTCAAGTCTTTTGCAGTCTCTAACAGGTTTTCCTCCAGGATTAACCTGTATTTAGCTTCATCCATCTTCCCATCCGCTCTGACAAGCTTTCCTGTCCCTGCTGATGTAAAGCACCCCCATAACATGATACTGCCACCACCATGTTGGGGATGGTGTTTTCAAGGTAATGTGTAGTGTCAGTTTTTAATTTCTTTTTTATCACAAATACATATGTATATATATATATATATATATATATATATATATATACAGTGCCTACAAGTAGTATTCAACCACTTGCAGATTTAGCAGGTTTGATAAGATGCAAATACGTTAGAGCCTGAAACTTCAAACAAGAGCAAGATTTATTAACAGATGCCTAAATCTTACAAACCAACAAGTTATGTTGCTCAGTTAAATTTTAATAAATTTTCAACATAAAAGTGTGGGTCAATTATTATTCAACCCCTAGGTTTAATATTTTGTGGAATAACCCTTGTTTGCAATTACAGCTAATAATCGTCTTTTATAAGACCTGATCAGGCCGGCACAGGTCTCTGGAGTTATCTTGGTCCACTCCTCCATGCAGATCTTCTCCAAGTTATCTAGGTTCTTTGGGTGTCTCATGTGGACTTTAATCTTGAGCTCCTTCCACAAGTTTTCAATTGGGTTAAGGTCAGGAGACTGACTAGGCCACTGCAACACCTTGATTTTTTCCCTCTTGAACCAGGCCTTGGTTTTCTTGGCTGTGTGCTTTGGGTCATTGTCTTGTTGGAAGATGAAATGACGACCCATCTTAAGATCCTTGATGGAGGAGCGGAGGTTTTTGGCCAAAATCTCCAGGTAGGCCGTGCTATCCATCTTCCCATGGATGCGGACCAGATGGCCAGGACCCTTGGCTGAGAAACAGCCCCACAGCATGATGCTGCCACTACCATGCTTGACTGTAGGGATGGTATTCTTGGGGTCGTATGCAGTGCCATCCAGTCTCCAAACGTCACGTGTGTGGTTGGCACCAAAGATCTCGATCTTGGTCTCATCAGACCAGAGAACCTTGAACCAGTCTGTCTCAGAGTCCTCCAAGTGATCATGAGCAAACTGTAGACGAGCCTTGACATGACACTTTCAAAGTAAAGGTACCTTACGGGCTCGTCTGGAACGGAGACCATTGCGGTGGAGTACGTTACTTATGGTATTGACTGAAACCAATGTCCCCACTGCCATGAGATCTTCCCGGAGCTCCTTCCTTGTTGTCCTTGGGTTAGCCTTGACTCTTCGGACAAGCCTGGCCTCGGCACGGGTGGAAACTTTCAAAGGCTGTCCAGGCCGTGGAAGGCTAACAGTAGTTCCATAAGCCTTCCACTTCCGGAAGATGCTCCCAACAGTGGAGACAGGTAGGCCCAACTCCTTGGAAAGGGTTTTGTACCCCTTGCCAGCCTTGTGACACTCCACAATCTTGTCTCTGATGGCCTTGGAATGCTCCTTTGTCTTTCCCATGTTGACCAAGTATGAGTGCTGTTCACAAGTTTGGGGAGGGTCTTAATTAGTCAGAAAAGGCTGGAAAAAGAGATAATTAATCCAAACATGTGAAGCTCATTGTTCTTTGTGCCTGAAATACTTCTTAATACTTTAGGGGAACCAAAAAGAATTCTGATGGAATGAGGGGTTGAATAATAACTGACCCTCTGAATAAACTTTTAACAATTTAAAAAAAAAAAAAAAAAGAAATAACATTCTTTTTTGCAGCAGTGCATTTCACACTTCCAGGCTGATCTACAGTCCAAAAGTCACAATGCCAAGTTAATTCCGAATGTGTAAACCTGCTAAATCTGCAGGGGGTTGAATACTACTTGTAGGCACTGTATATATATATATATATATATATATATATATATATATATATATATATATATATATATATATATAATTGCCTTATTCTGTCTGTCTGTCTGTCTGTCTGTCTGTCTATCTGTCTGTCTGTCTGTCTGTCATGCTCCGAAATTGTGTCCTTACGGTGACACAAAGCTGATTGGCCGCTGGGCTCGCCATGGCCCCGCCCCCCCACACGGATTGGCCTCTCGCCCCGGCTCTCTGCAGGCCCCGCCCCCCTCACACAATGCACGCTGGCTGTGGCCCAACTGACACGGAGCCGCAACTCCCAGGTGAGTACACACACACACATCAGATCACACTCACTCTCACACACACCTCACACATCACAACATGTTGGGATATCGCTTGCTTCTACACCGGCTCCGTCAGGATCCCGGCAGCGCCAGACATAACCTTGCGATGCTGGGATCTTAACGGAGGCCGTGAAAGCTGGTAACCATTATACACATCGGGTAACTAAGGTCCCTTAGTTACCCGATGTGTATCATAGTTACCAGTGTACACCGGCTCACACTCACACACACATCACATCGCATCCACACATCAAGGTCCTGCAGCTGCAGAACATACATAACATAACAGCACACACACACACACACACACACACAAATCAGATCACACTCACTCACATACACACATCACATCGCATCCACATACTCACAACATCCTGGGATATCGCTTGCTTCTCGGCGGCGATATTGTGCTGTGAGCTTCCAGGACCTGCGGGAGGATCACATGGCCAGAAGCATGTGATATCCCCGGATGTTGTGAGTATCAGCGCGTATGTGCAATATCGTCAGTGTCTGTGTGTGTGAGTGTATGCGATCGGGTGTGTGTGAGTGGATGCGATCGGGTGTGTGTGTGAGTGGATGCGATCGGTTGTGTGTGTGAGTGGATGCGATCGGTTGTGTGTGTGAGTGGATGCGATCGGTTGTGTGGGTGAGTGGATGCGATCGGTTGTGTGGGTGAGTGGATGCGATCGGGTGTGGGTGAGTGTCGGCAGAGGAGCACGGCGTGCTGGAGGAGGCTGGGAGCAGAGAGGCTGATCTTGGGGAAGGCTGGGAGGGGGGGGCTGATGCTGAGGGAGGCTGGAAGGAGAGAGGCTGAGCAAACGTGCTCCATCCGCCATACTGCGCACTCCCCATCGTGCTGCATCCCCCATGCTGCGCACTCCCAAACGTGGTCCATCCGCCATGCTGCGCACTCCCAAACGTGGTCCATCCGCCATGCTGCGCACTCCCAAACGTGGTCCATCCGCCATGCTGCGCACTCCCAAACGTGCTCCATCCGCCATGCTGCGCACTCCCCATCGTGCACCATCCGGCATGCTGCGCACTCCTAAGCGGATGGAGCATGATGGGGGTGCACGGCATGGCGGATGGAGCACGTTTGGGAGTGCGCAGCATGGCGGATGGAGCACGTTTGGGAGTGCGCAGCATGACGGATGGAGCACGTTTGGGAGTGCGCAGCATGACGGATGGAGCATGTTTGGGAGTGCGCAGCATGCCGGATGGTGCACGATGGGGAGTGCGCAGTATGGCGGATGGAGCACGTTTGGGAGTGCGCAGTATGGCGGATGGAGCACGTTTCGGAGTGCGCAGCATGGCGGATGGAGCACGTTTGGGAGTGCGCAGCATGGCGGATGGACCACGTTTGGGAGCGCGCAGCATGGCGGATGGAGCACGTTTGGGAGTGCGCAGCATGGCGGATGGAGCACGTTTGGGAGTGCGCAGCATGGCGGATGGAGCACGTTTGGGAGTGCGCAGCATGGCGGATGGAGCACGTTTGGGAGTGCGCAGCATGCCGGATGGTGCACGATGGGGAGTGCGCAGTATGGCGGATGGAGCACGTTTGGGAGTGCGCAGCATGGCGGATGGAGCACGTTTGGGAGTGCGCAGCATGGCGGATGGACCACGTTTGGGAGTGCGCAGCATGGCGGATGGAGCACGTTTGGGAGTGCGCAGCATGGCGGATGGAGCACGTTTGGGAGTGCGCAGCATGGCGGGTGGCGCACGTTTGGGAGTGCGCAGCATGGCGGATGGAGCATGATAGGGGGTGCGCAGCATGGCGGATGGAGCACGTTTGGGAGTGCGCAGCATGGCGGATGGAGCACGTTTGGGAGTGTGCAGCATGGCGGATAGAGCACGATGGGGAGTGCGCAGCATGGCGGATGGAGCACGTTTCGGAGAGCGCAGCATGGGGGATGCAGCACGATGGGGAGTGCGCAGTATGGCGGATGGAGCACGTTTGGGAGTGCGCAGCATGGCGGATGGACCACGTTTGGGAGTGCGCAGCATGGCGGATGGAGCACGTTTGGGAGTGCGCAGCATGGGGGATGCAGCACGATGGGGGGTGCGCAGCATGGGGGATGGAGCACGATGGGAGGTGCACACCTCCCCCCAACACACACACACACGCGCACTGCACAACACACACACACTAGGAATCACAAACAACGCCCTACACAGACACCCACACACACAGACAACGCTGCACACACAAATATACGCACATACTGCACAACACACACATTGCTCAAAACATACCTCCCCCCAAAACACACCACACCCACACAAACCGCACAACACACACACACACACACAACGCTACAGACACACAGCGCTCCACAAACAACGCAACACACGCAACACACATACAACACCGCTCTCACCCCCCGCGACACTCAGAACATGTACAGCGCCCTACACAAACACTTGGTAACTACACACAACAACATCTATATATATAACAAAAATCATACATGAACTACACAATACGTAAATTCTAGAATACCCGATGCGTAGAATCGGGCCACCTTCTAGTATATATATAATTGCCTTATTCTGTCTGTCTGTCTGTCTTGCTCCAAAATGATGTCATTACAGTGATAACCGTCGCATTGGCTGCTCGGCTCGGCCCGACCACGCCCCCAGGACACTGTGCCCGCCCGGCCACGCTTCCCGCACACTTTGCCCGCCCGGCCACCCCCCCCCCCGCACACTGTGCCCACCCGGCCACACCCCGCACACACCATGCTCACCTGGCCATGCCCCCAACACACTGTGCCCGCCCAGCCATGCCCCCTGCAAACCATGCCCACCCAGACACGCCCCCTGCACAGTGTGCCCACCCGGCCATACCCCCCGCACACTGTGCTCGCCCGGCCATGCCCTCCACACACTGTGCTCGCTCAGGCACGCCCCTCACACACTGTGCCTGCTCGCCACGCCCCCGCACATTTTGCCCACTTGGCCACGCCCCCCGCACACATTGGGCACCTATACACCTCCCCCCAGAACTACTCCACCTATTAGGCACCTCCCCCCAGGACTACTCCACCTATTAGACACCTCCCTCCAGGACTACTATACCTATTAGACACCTCCCCCAGGACTACTCCACCTATTAGGCTCCTCTCCCCCCCAGGACTACTCCTCCTATTAGACTCCTCCCCCCAGGACTACTCCTCCTATTAGACTCCTCCCCACAGGACTACTATTCCTATTAGACTCCTTCCCCCAGGACTACTCCACCTATTAGACTCCTCTCCACCCAGGACTACTCCATCTATTAGACACCTCCCCCCAGGACTACTCCACCTATTAGGCTCCTCTCCCCCCCAGGACTACTCCTCCTATTAGACGCCTCCCCCCAGGACTACTCCTCCTATTAGACTCCTCCCCACAGGACTACTATTCCTATTAGACTCCTTCCCCCAGGACTACTCCACCTATTAGACTCCTCTCCCCCCAGGACTACTCCATCTATTAGACTCCTCTCTCCCAGGACTACGCCTCCTATTACACTCCTCCCCAAAGGACTACTATTCCTATTAGACTCCTCCCCCCAGGACTACTTCACCTATTAGACTCCTCTCCCCTCAGGACTACTCCATCTATTAGACTCCTCTCCCCCCAGGACTACTCCACCTATTAGACTCCTCTCCCCCCAGGACTACTCCTCCTATTAGACTCCTCTCCCCCAGGACTACTCCTCCTATTATCCTCCTGTCACCCCAGGACTACTCCTCCTATTATACTCCTCTCCCCCCAGGACTTCTCCTCCTACTCCACCTATTATACTCCTCTCTCCCCAGGACTACTCCTCCAACACACACACACTGCACAAAACATACCTCCCCCAAAACACACCCACACACCATCATAAACCGTGTAACACACACAGCACCACACAAACACACAACACTGCAGACACACAGCGCTCCACAAACAACGCAACACACACAATGCAACACACAAACAACACCGCTCTCACACACCCCCACACCCAGACAACACCCAGAACATTTACAGCGCCCCACACAAACACTTGGCAACTACACACAACAACATCTATATATATGTATATATATATATATATATATATATATACATATAAAACAATCATACATTAACTACACAATAAATTCTAGAATATCCGAGGCATTAGAATCGGGCCACCTTCTAATATCTATATATATAATTGCCTTATTCTGTCTGTCTGTCTGTCTTGCTCCGAAATTGTGTCGTTACAGTGACAGTGTCGTTACAGTGACAACTGTCGGATTGGCCGCTGGGCTCGGCCTGGCCCCGCCCCTTGCATGGATTGGCCGCTTGCCCCGGCCCTCCGCCCGCATCGCCCGCTCCAGCGTACACCGGCTCCCGGTACACATGTGCAGGCAGCCAGCATACGCTGACGCCTCGCCCGCTCGGCCCCGCCCCCGGCACACGTTGGCACGCTCGGCCCCGCCCCCGGCGGACATAAACTTGCGATGCTGATATCGTGACGGAGCCGGTGTACGCTGGTAACCATGATACACTTCGGGTAACTATAGGAAGCGCTTCCCTTAGTTACCCAATGTGTATCATGGTTACCAGCGTACACCGGTACCCGGTACACATGTGCAGAGAGCCGGCATACGCTGACACCTCGCCCGCTCGGCCCCGCCCCAGCACACGTTGGCACGCTCGGGTCCCGCCCCCGGCGGCCCCAGCATGGCAGATGGAGCACGATGGGGGGTGTGCAGCATGGAGGATGGAGCACGATGGGGGGTGCGCAGCATGGCAGATGGAGCACGATGGGGGGTGTGCAGCATGGGAGATGGAGCACGATGGGGGGTGCGCAGCATGGGGGATGGAGCACGATGGGGGTGCGCAGCATGGGGGATGGAGCACGATGGGGGGTGTGCAGCATGGAGGATGGAGCACGATGGAGGGTGTGCAGCATGGGGGATGGAGCACGATGGAGGGTGCGCAGCATGGGGGATGGAGCACGATGGGGGGTGCGCAGCATGTCGGATGGAGCACGATGGGGGGTGTGCAGCATGGAAGATGGAGCACGATGGGAGGTGTGCAGCATGGGGGATGGAGCACGATGGGGGGTGCGCAGCATGGGGGATGGAGCACGATGGGGGGTGCGCAGCATGGGGATGGAGCACAATGGGGCGTACGCAGCATGGGGGATGGAGCACAATGGGGGGTGCGCAGCATAGGGGATGGAGCACGATGGGGGGTGTGCAGCATGGGGGATGGAACACGATGGGAGGTGCGCAGCATGGGGAATGGAGCACGATGGGGGGTGCGCAGCATGGGGGATGGAGCACGATGGGGGGTGCACAGCATGGGGCATGGAGCACGATGGGGGGTGCGCAGCATGGAGGATGGAGCACAATGGGGGGTGCGCAGCATGGGGGATGGAGCACGATGGGGGGTGAGCAGCATGGGGGATGGAGCACGATCGGGATGCGCAGCATGGGGGGTGGAGCACGATGGGGGTGCCCTACACAGACACCCACACACACACACCGACAACGCCCCACACACACAACACCCAACACACAAACACCACAGCATACACAAATATACACACATACCGCGCAACACACATACATTGCACAAAACATACCTCCCCCAAAACACACACACGCACCCCAGAGCCACACCCACACAAACCGTGCAACACACACAGCACCACACAGACACAATGCTGCAGACACACAGCGCTCCACAAACAATGCAACACACAAACAACACCGCTCTCACCCCCCCCCCCCACCCCACCCAGACAACACCCAGAACATTTACAGTGCCCTACACAAACACTTGGCAACTACACACAACCACATCTATATATATATAAAAAAATCATACATTAAATAACTACACAATACGTATATTCTAGAATACCCGATGCGTTAGAATCGGGTCACCTTCTAGTATATATATATATATATATATATATATATATATATGTTTTTATATATATATATATATATATATATATAAAAAACATATATATATATATATATTTATATATATATATATTTATATTTATATATATATACTGTATAATACTGCTCCAAAAAATAAAGGGAACACTTAATACAATGTGTCTCCAAGTCAATCATAATTCTGTGAAGTCAACCTGTCCAGTTATGAAGCAACACTGATTGTGTACCTCTGTTTCCTGCTGTTGCGCAAATGGGACAGACAACAGGTAGAAATGATAGGCAATTAGCATGACACCCCCTAAAAAGGAGAAGTTCTGCAGGTGGTGACCACAGACCATTTCTCTATTCTCCTCCTTTTTGACTGTTGTTTTAGTCACTTTTATATTTTGTCATTTCTCTCACAAGGTAGCATAAGGCGGTGTCTACAACGCACAGAGGTTGCTCAGGTAGTGCAACTCATCCGGCATGGCACATCAATCATCATCAATCATTATCATCATCAATCATCATCATCATCATCAATCAATCATCATCATATATTATACTGTATACTCTTCCCTCTGTACTAGTCTGTCTATTGTAACTTGTATATGTGTTCTGTATGTAACCCCCTTCTCATGTACAGCACTATGGAATCAATGGTGCTCTATAAATAAATAATAATAATAATGTTATTTTTTTTACACATTCACAATAAACTAAATTCATATAGGGCATCAATGACACATGCAATAAAGATAATTTTTCATTTATACTACACTTTAAACCGCAAAACCCCCCAAAACCATGGGATTATGATGAAACCAACTGACCATTCAATGTGTATGGAAGTCATTAGCTTTTCCCACAATAGCTGATGTTGGTATACAAAGGATCTCATTTTCCCACGTGAGATTTTACTACTAGAAATGTCTATTGGTAGGTTATTTCCTTCTGCCTATTGAGTGTGTATATTGAAGATGGAAAAGGTACACTGGCCCAACAAATGTTTGTGTGGCCAGATGTAGCCTGACCTATCAATAGGGGTATGAGCACTAAACGTGCATTACTGCAGCATAAAATCTAAATATAATATGGGCCGCTTAAAGCTTGGTTTGTGATCTTTTTTTGTTCACACTTGGGATTTTCTGGACCGTTTGAGTGGAAAATCCTATACGCCTCGTTGCGCTAGTACCCCAATTTTGAAGCGGGTGGAGAGCAGATCTTGAAGGATCTCGTCGGGTAAATTGTCAGGTTGCCTGAAGCTATTCCCTGACCTAGGGTCCACGTACCCCATCGTGCCCTGGTCCCAGCCCGGTGATGGTGCAAGGCCGCCAGCTGTCCTCCTCGACAGTTCTGTGTCCCTTGCCATGATCCCCTGCGACCGGGGGCCCAGCTCTTCTAGGCCCAGACAACCGTCTGCCACCTAAGTAACTACTTAGGAGCCATGCTCCTGACCTCCTCTCTCCTTCACTTCCAAACTCCTTCCCTCAACTGACTGAACTTCCTGACACTACTGACTCCCCCTAACCAACCCCCCCAGTGGGCGACCCTATTCCACTCAGGTCATCCACTGGTGTGTCTGGTGGGTGTGGTGCAGAGTGTATCCAGGATTTTGATTAGCTGATATAGGCAACACCATGTAGTTGGGGACCCGTAACCAAGGAGGAGGTGGATATTGCACAGGAGGGCAGATTGTACAATACCCTGTGACGACCTGATAGTCCAGGGGCGTCACAACTGCAAACCCCAATACCTTTGTTCTCTTGGGAACTGAGCAACTCTGAACACAAATTATTTCTAGAATATTCTTTTTTTTTTTTTTTTTTTTTTTTTTTTTTAAATGTTGAATGTTGTTTCACAAATGTCCATGTCATCCTTGGCCTGCTGTGCAGGGGCCATGCTAATCTTCTGTGTAGCTCTGCATTTGAGCTTATGTGCTGCCGAAGCTAGCACTTTCTAGAATATTCTTATTCTGATATTAGTAGATGAATAAAAGTGTATTCAGTTTCATAATTTTCCAGAATTCATATTTAATACTTCTAACAATTTACTACAAAAAAAGGTAGATAAAATACATGCATTGTAATTAATACCTTATATATGGCCCCAAACACAAACTTTGCTGATCTATACATATTTTTCAACAATAGTAAAATCCAGCTCACCATTACTGTTATCCACCTCAGACATAGGCTCCGCCATAGACTGGTTAATGATAAGTGAAACGATGGCCCAGCTCAAATGAACAACTTCTTTATTGCTTGAAAAATTCTTATACACAGGACGTCAGGTATTTACACAGAAAACGCTATAGTAGCGTATTCATCAACACGTTTCTGGTGTACATGATTAAGGGTGCATGCACACCTGAAACATGTTGCTGCGTACGCTACTATAGCGTTTTCTGTGTAAATATTTTTCAAGCCCTATAAAGAAGCTCAAATACTGGTGAAGGCCAAACCTAGAGATTGTGTAGAATTTTCAATAAGGTACTCCAGACATCAGACAGATCTTAAAATGCCTAATAAACTAGCTGTACAATGATATTAGAGACTTAAGCGGGCTTTACACACTATGACATCGCTCAAGTGATCTCGTTGGGGTCACAAAATTTGTGACGCACATCCGGTCGCTTTAGTGATGCCTTTGCGTGTGACACCTATGAGCGATTTTGCATCGTCGCAAAAACGTGCAAAATCGCTCATCGGTGACATGGGGGTCCATTCTCAAATATCGTTACTGCAGCAGTAACGTAGTTGTTCCTCGTTCCTGCGGCAGCACACATCGCTCCCTGTGACACCGCAGGAACGAGGAACCTCACCTTACCTGCGTCCCGTCCACAATGCGGAAGGAAGGAGGTGGGCGGTATATTACGTCCCGCTCATCTCCGCCCCTCTTCTATTGGGCGGCGGTTCAGTGGCACTGCTGTGACGTCGCTGTGACGCTGAACGAACCGCCCCCTTAGAAAGGAGGCGGTTCGCCGGTCACAGCGACGTCGCAGGGAAGGTAAGTCCGTGTGACGGGTCCGGGCGATGTTGTGTGACACGGGCAGAGATTTGCCCGTGTCACACAACCGATGGGGGCGGGTACGCACGCTGGCGATATCGGTACCGATATCGCAGTGTGTAAAGCGGCCTTAAGCCCCTATAAAATCATACTAACTGTACATTTTAGGGGCATAATGTTTTAGAAAATTATTTTTAATTCAAATGCAAATGAGAGGTCTTCTCTGCAACCTTGACATGTCTAAGAGCTATTTGCGCCTTTACACCCCCTCAATTGGCGTTTTGGGGAAATCCCTCAATTCTGTGTTTCCTAGAGCAACCAGTGCCTGTACTCAGCCTGTGTGTATGTGTGTGCACACTGACGCTGTATGAGGACAACTACATGCATAGTGTTAATGCTGGTATGAACACAATGTGGACAGATGCATATTTCTCTCTAGTTCCCCTCTGTGGCCGCCATTCAGTGCTATAGTGGTAAACCCAGAAGTATAGTGATCAAGCGGATTACAAGAGGAGCCAGGAAGGTGAACAGTACACACTGTGTGCACTGACATTGTGTTTATGCCACCGGAATCAGGCAGTGTCAGTGTGCATGAGCATACATGCGTGCTGAGTTTCAGGCAGCACTTGCTCTGGGAAAGCACTGTCAATCAGAAGAAGGTGGTTCCCCCAAAAAAACCTTTTATGGGTGAACCAGTGCACTGAGTCTTTGTCTACCACTTTATAATGGTTGACTGATCTAACTGTATCTAACTGTAATGTTGAGGACCCCATATAAGGCCTGAAACACACGTACGTAGAAAACACGTGCGTGTCTTGCGGTCCGTTTTTCGTGTCCGTGTTCCATGTTGGATGTCCGTTTCTCCAGTACGTGTGACATCAGTGTGATGGCGTATGCTTGCCGTGCGTGCGTGTGGAATGTCCGTGTATGTGTGAGATACGTACGTGTCATGTCCGTGTGCAGTCCGTGTTTCTTGAGCCGTTTCACCATTACAAAAATAAAAAACGCACACGGACCATACGGAAAGCACACGTACATGGTCCGTGTCCCGTACGTGCAGACATGGACCCCTTAACTTTAGCGAGTCCGTGTCTGCGTGATGCCGGCAAAACGTGGACATGTCATCCGTCTAAAAAAACGCACACACGTACAAACCACACGGACACACGTTCCATGTGATTTTATATGTGTGTGCCTGTTACCATAGGGTAACATTGGTGCATGTGTGCACGTGCCGCCAATACGTGCAAAAATGTACCAAACACGTACCGGCGGCACGTACAGTTAGGTCCAGAAATATTTGGACAGTGACACAATTTTCGCGAGTTGGGCTCTGCATGCCACCACATTGGATTTGAAATGAAATCTCTACAACAGAATTCAAGTGCAGATTGTAACGTTTAATTTGAAGGTTTGAACAAAAATATCTGATAGAAATTGTAGGAATTGTACACATTTCTTTACAAACACTCCACATTTTAGGAGGTCAAAAGTAATTGGACAAATAAACCAAACCCAAACAAAATATTTTTATTTTCAATATTTTGTTGCGAATCCTTTGGAGGCAATCACTGCCTTAAGTCTGGAACCCATGGACATCACCAAATGCTGGGTTTCCTCCTTCTTAATGCTTTGCCAGGCCTTTACAGCCGCAGCCTTCAGGTCTTGCTTGTTTGTGGGTCTTTCCGTCTTAAGTCTGGATTTGAGCAAGTGAAATGCATGCTCAATTGGGTTAAGATCTGGTGATTGACTTGGCCATTGCAGAATGTTCCACTTTTTTGCACTCATGAACTCCTGGGTAGCTTTGGCTGTATGCTTGGGGTCATTGTCCATCTGTACTATGAAGCGCCGTCCGATCAACTTTGCGGCATTTGGCTGAATCTGGGCTGAAAGTATATCCCGGTACACTTCAGAATTCATCCGGCTACTCTTGTCTGCTGTTATGTCATCAATAAACACAAGTGACCCAGTGCCATTGAACGCCATGCATGCCCATGCCATCACGTTGCCTCCACCATGTTTTACAGAGGATGTGGTGTGCCTTGGATCATGTGCCGTTCCCTTTCTTCTCCAAACTTTTTTCTTCCCATCATTCTGGTACAGGTTGATCTTGGTCTCATCTGTCCATAGAATACTTTTCCAGAACTGAGCTGGCTTCATGAGGTGTTTTTCAGCAAATTTAACTCTGGCCTGTCTATTTTTGGATTTGATGAATGGTTTGCATCTAGATGTGAACCCTTTGTATTTACTTTCAGGGAGTCTTCTCTTTACTGTTGACTTAGAGACAGATACACCTACTTCACTGAGAGTGTTCTGGACTTCAGTTGATGTTGTGAACGGGTTCTTCTTCACCAAAGAAAGTATGCGGCGATCATCCTCCACTGTTGTCATCCGTGGACGCCCAGGCCTTTTTGAGTTCCCAAGCTCACCAGTCAATTCCTTTTTTCTCAGAATGTACCCGACTGTTGATTTTGCTAGTCCAAGCATGTCTGCTATCTCTCTGATGGATTTTTTCTTTTTTTTCAGCCTCAGGATGTTCTGCTTCACCTCAATTGAGAGTTCCTTAGACCGCATGTTGTCTGGTCACAGCAACAGCTTCCAAATGCAAAACCACACACCTGTAATCAACCCCAGACCTTTTAACTACTTCATTGATTACAGGTTAACGAGGGAGATGCCTTCAGAGTTAATTGCAGCCCTTAGAGTCCCTTGTCCAATTACTTTTGGTCCCTTGAAAAAGAGGAGGCTATGCATTACAGAGCTATGATTCCTAAACCCTTTCTCCGATTTGGATGTGAAAACTCTCATATTGCAGCTGGGAGTGTGCACTTTCAGCCCATATTATATATATAATTGTATTTCTGAACATGTTTTTGTAAACAGCTAAAATAACAAAACTTGTGTCACTGTCCAAATATTTCTGGACCTAACTGTATGTGTGTTGCAGGCCTAAGAAGACGGATCCTTAGAAAGTCTCTCTGAATTAGCAGCACTGATAGCAGTGAGCCACTGAGTGTTATTACATTAACTGAACGGCTTTTTGTGATTCAAAGAGGTGATCCGTAAGAGACTACATATGCTGTATGTATGCCTGCGTGCCTCAGCTTATTAGCCAGGAGGGAGCTGATTCATTCCTATTATATAGTGAACTTTTACCGCAGGTTATAAAGACTTTGCTGTGGATTGTAGGGTTCATGTAGCTCTTGATTTCACTATGTACATTGAGAGGGTAAAATCTGCAATGGAAACTAATGGCTTTTTTGCAACATGCACATATTTCTGTACAGAATTTTTTCCATTAATTTTTAAAACCGCATCTAAATATTCTGTACTGTAAAGGGGCACAGACTCTCAGGGAGTAATTTGCAATAGAAATTGTGATACAGCTTAACCCCTTCACGACAGCCGATTTTTCGCTTTCCGTTTTTTTTTTCTCCATTCTTCTTCCGAGAGACGTAATTTTTTTATTTTTCAGTCAATATGGTCATGTGAGGCCTCATTTTTTGCAGAACGAGCTGTACTTTAACAAGAAACCATAAGTTTTACCATATAGTGTACTGGAAAGTGGCAAAAAAATAAATTCCAAATGTGGAAAAATTGCAAAAAAAAAGTGTGATAGCACTATTGTTTTTGAGATATTTTATTCACTGTTCACTATATGGTAAAACTGATGTGTGGGTGTGATGCCTGAGGTCGGTGCGTAGACACCAAACATGTATAGGTTTACTTTTATCTAAGGGGTTAAAAAAAATCAGAAGTTTGTCTGAAAAAATTGACGCACGTTTTGCTCCATGTTCCGTGACCCGTAGTGTTCTCATTTTTCGGCATCTATAGCTCAGTGATGGCTTATTTTTTGCATCTCAAGGTGCTGTTTTTAACGGTACCATTTTTGCGCAGATGCTACGTTTTAATCGCCTGTTATTGCATTTAGCACAAAATTTGTTTTGACCAAAAAAAAATGTAATTTTTGGCGTTTGGATTTTTTTTTGCCGCTTCGCCGTTTACCGATCAGATTCATTGATTTTATATTTTGATAGATCGGGCATTTCTGAACGCGGCGATACCAAACATATGTACATTTTCTTTTTTAACCCTTTAATTTTCAATGGGGTGAAAGGGGGGGTGATTTGAACTTTTAGGTTTTTTTATATTTTTTTAAAACTTTTTTTAACTTTTTTTTTAATTTTACTAGTCCCCCTAGTAGGCTATATGGATTAGCAATATTATCCCTCTGCCATATCTGCTGATCACAGCTACACAGCTGTAAACAGCAGATATACTCATTTTCTGCCTCACCCTGCTCTGGGTCAGGTGAAACCGAAAGTAAATAATGTGAGCTTCAGGAGTCATCACATGACTCTGTGCTACCATGACAACCACTGGAACTCATGTGATCACGTCACGTGACTTTTGGTATCGGCCGGTGAGTAAATGTTTACCACCGATGCCGTTATAATGGCGCTGTCCCATATTGACAGTGCAATTTAAGGGGTTAAACGGCACAGGCAGATAACAATTCTGCTCGTGCCTGGCAGGCACACATCTCAGCTGTGAAAATCAGCTGAGATGTGCGCCGATCGTGGCAAGCTGCCGGCAGCAGACCGCGGGCAGTAACACTATGACCGCTAGGACGTAATATTACTGCCCACGGTCATTAAGAAATTAATGTAAAGACAAAGACCTTGATTCCAGCAATATGTTCCTTACTGGGTTGCGTGCTGTAGTTTTGATAAAACCACTGTTATATCAGCAGGAGATTATCACTAGCAAACTAGTAAATCTGCCGCCATGTAGTCCTCCATATTCATGAGCTCTGAATAACCCCAACCTTAACAGTGATTGGCAGCTTTTTGTCTATGCATAGTATACATAAATTTGCCAATCAGTGGTGAGGTTGAACAGGACTCAGCATTGAGAGAACTGGTACATATACAGCAGATTAAACAGTGATTTTATCAAAACTGCAGCAAGCAGCCTAATAAGTGAAATACCACTGTAATCAGGTTCTCTGCCCATCATAATGCTGTCAGACAGGGTAGCAAAAACCTGTTGATGAAGTCCCTTTAAAGGGACACTGTAAGCAGGTTTCTTCAATGTAATCTGAAGACCGCATGCTATAAGAGTTAAAATGGAGAATTCAGCCCTGCGTCCCTTATTACAAAGTGTGGTTTTTGTTTACCTGCATTGTTAGTTTAAGCATCTTTGCTTTATCATTAGTGGGTCTAAGGAGCTGTACTCTGACTCCGCCCCCTTCTGTTATTAGAAGCTTTTGTCTAAGGAAATGTACACTGAAAGCCTGGTGTGTGCAGGTACAGCTGTCCCAGCACTGCTACATTCAAAATCTAAAATCTTGGCTTGTGTCAAAAAGGCTGAACTCAGTAATCTAAGTGATACATCATTGAACTCAGGACCTCTTTGCCTATATCATACTGCTTTTAGATGAGGTACAAAAACCTGCTGACAGATTCCCTTTAAATTAATTCTTATTTTTGTTACTGTTACCTAGAATAATAACATTGTTACAAACACATTTTCATTTTTATAAATATCTTTAAATATAATTAAATATGATTTATTATGTGAAGGTGCTATTTGATGATCATATTAAGCCAAATTTGTGATATATACTCTGGGTAGAAATAATGATTTTGCCCATTTTGTGTCCATGTGAGATAGTTGATCTTACGGTTGTTCATTAACTATGCTTCAATTTATACATGACGTCCATTATGTTCCAAAGAACTGGATGGTATAAGTAGGGTAAATAAATCTGTGCCCTAGAAAATGACCTGAAATGACTTACTTTAAATTCCCGTGGGACTGAAGACTAAACTTCTGGAACTGGCTTCTCTTCTAAGAGAAAAGTGGTTTAGCATCATTTATACAATTTTTGATTGTATCTAAAGGTTCATAAACTGAAATTACTGAAAACATTTAGTCTGAACATAATTTCCCCCTCTTTCATCCTGCAGAATTGTCAACCGTCTGGTTACTCCAGATAGTACAAAATTTTCAGATCAATGACCGAACGTCATCCATCATCTTGACATAGGCACTTCCGATTGTCTTTTATTGCTCTTGTGTAGAATGCAGCTACAGGCTGCTATTAGTAGATAATAGTTTGTATGCAGAGGAAGTCTGGGAACAAAGTGTGAAAAAAGCACACACTAAATGAAAGAATGCATGAACAAACCAAGCATAATGTGTACTTGTGCTCATAGCCATCTGGTCTAAATTAAACCGCTGTGGATCATACAGAAGGGTTAGCATAAAATTGGAACATTATACATGAGGGTCATTTCTACATGCAGCCACTGGAAACAGATTCAAGTATGTTTGAAGGGCTGAAAAATGAAGAGTACTAGACCTTATATACAGTATAAAGAATATTACATCTTTACAATATAATAGTTAGTAGTATGTAAAGGGATTCTGTCATTAGGTTTTTGCCACCTCATCTGAGAGCAGCACGATATAGGCAAAGAGACTCTGATTCCAACAATGAATCACTTAGATTGCTGGGGGCAGCAGTTCTGACACAATCTGAATTTTTAGGTTTAGTCATGTAGCTGAGCCAAGGAAGGTGTCCTGCTCACACTAGGCTCTCAATTAATATTGTTGGTTGACAGTGAGGTGTCACCCACAACAGGGGGCATGGTGGACATTTCTGCATGGGAGATGTTAGTCCTGTAATTATAAGGGCTGCTCAAACATAGCAAAAAAGCAAAAGATCAGATTGTCACAAACCAAGCATGTCTGAACTTTCTGTGTTAACCCTTGCAGCATGCTTGCTTCAGCTTACATAGCAAAAACCTGCTGACAGATTTCGATTCACTTTAATAGGAAAATATGTTAGTATACGATAGACTAAAGGGGGCTTTACACGCTACGACATCGCTAATGCGAACTCGTTGGAGTCACGGAATTCGTGACGCACATCAGGTCATCGGTGTAACGATGCCGTTGCATGTGACACCGATGAGCGATTTTGCATCATTGCAAAAACTTGCAAAATCGCTCATCGGTGTCCATTCTCAAAAATCGTTACTGCAGCAGTAACGAGGTTGTTCCTCGTTCCTGCGGCAGCACACATCGCTCCGTGTGACACCACAGGAATGCGGAAGCTCTCCTTACCTGCCTCCCGGCCGCTATGAGGAAGGAAGGAGGTGGGCGGGATGTTACGTCCCGCTCAGCTCCGCCCCTCTGCTGCTATTGGGCGGCCGCTCAGTGACGTCGCTGTGACGCTGCACGGACCGCCCCCTTAGAAAGGAGGCGGTTCGCCGGTCACAGCGACGTCGCCGGGCAGGTAAGTATGTGTGATGGGTCTGGGCGATGTTGTGCAGCACGGGCAGCGACTTGCCCGTGTCGCGCAACAGATGGGGGCGGGTACCCACGCTAGCGATATCGGGACCGATATCGCAGTGTGTAAAGCCCGCTTTAGTTCCCATGTCCAGTAATAATGCATTAGAACGGATCCAGCAGTGATCCATTGGAAAAAAAGTTGTGCAAACACAGGATCTTTTTTTTTTTAAACATTGGAATCTATGGAAAATGGATCCATTAATGCTATTTTCTTCCATATGAAACTGTTCTAGTAAGCAAAAACTGATCTTTTACAAATGAAAGAAAAGCTATCAGTTACCGGATCCATTTTGCCTAGACTCCAATGTTAAAAAAATGAATCCCTCAGAAAATCAATTTTTTTCAAAACGCACAAATAAAGTTGGGTTTTGCACAATGTTTTTGCCAATGGATCGCTGCTGGATCTGTTCTAACGGATGTTTATAGGACATGTGAACTTAACTTTATACTGTACGTACCATAAACTCAGATGCCACTTTTAGGTGCAGCTACTTCATTCCTCATCACAGGCCTGAAAGAGATGAGAGGCGCCACCCAAACAGCATGTATAAAACTTCTAGGCACAAATCAGGAAGTCTACCCGACCAGCCAATCACTGGTCAGCACTCAGCAGACCAAACAACCTATTACATTTTTGCTAATAAGTCACTGTAAAATCACTAATACTGCCATGATTTTAAACTGTCCAACAGAAAAAAAGCTTCGGCCAAGACAGACATTTATGTGATAGGACAAAGCTCTTTAGTCCCTAGCCTTAAAGGCACTGTCCAGTCTAAATCTATAAGACTGCATCAAATACAGTGAATTCAGACTTGTGGCTTTAGACTGGACAACCTGTTTAACTCCAAGATAATCTTGACCTTCATGCCCAAAACAATTTTAGAAATCTGACCAGCGACACTTTATGTGGTAATAACTCTGGAATGCTTCAATGTGCCCATCCTTGTCCTCATTCTGTAGGAATGTGCCCATCATTCTCCCCATTCTGTAGTAATGTGCCCATCATTGTCCCCATTCTGTAGTAATGTGCCCATCCTTGTCCCCATCCTGTAGTAATGTGCCTATCCTTGTCCTCATCCTAGTAATGTTCCCATACTGGTCTTCATCCTGTAGTAATGTGTCAATCCTTGTCCCGATCCTGTAGTAATGTGCCCTATCCTGGTCCCAATCCTGTAGTAATGTACCCCATGCTGGTCCCATTCTTGAAATCCTTTTCTAGTCCCCTTATTGTAGTAAAGTCCCATTCTGTAGTAATTTACCCTCTTGTGCTGTTCTATTCTTCTCACCGTCCCTCTGTTCCCTTGGTATCCTTTTTTCTTTCTGCTTCTTGCAGCACACAGGCACATGGACCTCTTGACGATCGCAGCTGGTGAAGGGGGCCGCCGTCATTAGAGGGTCATTTTTAGTGAATGTATTGGCGGCGACGCTCAGAGAATCTCTCTGCAGCTAAACCAATGGCAGTTGTCGGCCAATCAGAGGCCAGTAGCTGATGTCATACACCAATGTCAGCTGCTGGCCTCTGAATGGCCGGTGGCTGCCATTAATATAGCAGTGCAGAGAGCTTCTCTGCACAGCGTCACCAATACATTCTTCTGAAATAAAGCACTGATGGCAGTGGCCCCCTGCACTGGTCATGATCTGCAATCCATCCACGTTCCTGTGGGCCACAAAAAGCAGCCCCAGGGGCTGCATGTGGCTCACAGGCCATGTGTTTTAGACCCTTGGTATAGTCTATACAGTCCTAAGCCAAAGTCTATAGTAAGGCAAACCAACTCAAAGGGAGTAATACATTAGCACAAACTTGTAATAACAGCACGCAACAAGAGTTGGAGCAGAATTACCCCAACATGTTTTTTCATTCTACTGGGTGTTAACCATTATCAAGTGGAAAGTGATTACAGACACTAGTTTGTGTTACTGTGTCCCACTGGTGTTCCCTTCTTCCAAACACAGCTCTTATTTTGTCAGTCTGGGTCTTCTTTTGACTTTTGATCAGACTGAGGTACAATTAGGCCTCTGTCACACATCAGTATTTTGCATCAGTATTTCATCAGTATTTTTATGCCAAAACCTCCTGTATCCAAAACACAGAACAGGTGTCAGTTTTTCAATTATAGTTCTTCTCTGTAAGTTCCACTTCTGGTTTTGGCATCCAAATACTGGTGAAACAGTGATACAAAATACTGACGTGTGAAAAAGGCCTTAATCTGTATTACTGAGCTGAAATTGTATTGGGTTAATATTGGTTCCCTTAACAACAGCCTGACACCAGCCACAAATGACACTTTTGGGGACTTTGCATTTTCAGGACTCTCTCTCACAATACTATACAATGGTGACAGCTTGGATTCATCTCCTGTTTTGGTTTCTGCCACTTTTTACCTTTTTGAGACTTCTTTCTTGTACAGCAGGTCTCTCTACCACTCATCTCTCTTGCTGTGCACACACTCTAAACTGTGCCAAACACACTTACTTTGAAACACATACCTCAGCTCTGCCCAGATACTGCAGCATATTGCTTTGATTGTTGCAATATCCACCATCAAGGCAGCTTGATAAACCAACACGATGACTGACACCTCATCCACCAGGTTGAGATCCAGAACCTAATTCCTTCTGTCCCAAACTTCCCCCCCACAATCTCAGTCATCTCCGTTTAGTTGCCAGATAGTGATACATAATTGGCCACGTGTTATCCCCTATTTTTTGGAAATATTGGAAGACGGAAGAAATATTGGAAGAAGTAGGTTGGCATATATTTAAGAGTTGAGGTATTGTATTTCCTGACACCATGTTTTCCATATCAACACTCCTTCCCATATTTTTTTTCCTTGAAAATTTTCTGAAGACCAATTCTTGCTATAACTTCATTGTGGGCAGTTTAACAATTTCTCCACAATGAACATGCTCCAGGCCTTTTTATTCACAAAGTCTCGGAGAAGCGCCTTTGTGTAAAATGAACGGATTTGCTCCATCGAAGTGAATAGCGATGAAACTGAAGCAAATAATAGAACATCCACAGTGGAAACTAATGGATCTTGCAAATAGGTTATCACTGTCAGTTAGATGTAGGGCACAAAAAATAACAGCTAACAACACAAAGAAATGAAAATCTATAGATTGTAATAGGAAATGTCTAAAAATAACCTATTTGGAGTCAAAGCATCTAAAAATATATTAAAATGATTTGAGTAAAGAATGCTCTGTGCAAGGGTCCGATCACCCGAAAGTCTAGTATTTGTGTTCTTCATCAGATTCTATAGGTACAGAAATGAAGCATTACATGGCATCCATTAAAATCAATATGTCGTTAATGTAATCCATGGATAAGCAATGTTTCTGGGAGGAATACTGTTGTACACAGAATTAAATTGAGCATGCACTATTTCTTTCATGTTGGGTTAATGGGAAACAGATTTTCTCATTTCCCTACATATAAGGGAGGACACTGTATAGTTTATAGTCTCCTTTTTATCTGACCGTTCCTCCCTTGTTTTAAGATGAAAGATGTTTGGGAAACTTTCATGAGACCTTATAAATCATTGTCTTGAAGTGCAGTTCATTTAATTAAAACAGGAGAAAGAATAAAAAGAATGCGAAATCTTCAGAAAATGAAATATGCTGCTCCATCTGCCTGAATCTTCTAGGCTCGGAGATTATTGAATTAATGATCTGGTTAGTCCAATGGATTTGTATACAGTTGTGTTCAATAAAACTAAATGATATTCTTTTTTTAATACTCTAGCTCCCATCAGTTTGTGAAATGGAGGAAGCAAAACCCACCAGTAATATATAAGATTAAATCAATGGATTATGGAAATTTAGCCAAGCTGGACACCTTCTGTACATCTCACTCAAAGGTAAGATCAATAGCCTCATGAAAGCAATAGCTTATCTGCGTGCATCAGAAATCCACTCCTGGAGTGCAATTGTGTCTTTAAGTATAATAAACTATAAGGTTCAGCTTACCAGAGATTACTAAACAGGAATGTGTCAGTTGAAAATGACCTATTCTTTACTTCTGAATTTTTTGTTAAATGTAATTTTTTTTATAAGTGTTTATTTTTCTATATCACCATATTTATTATTACAAAAAAAATAAATCTTTCAATTTTGGATTCTAATCTCCTATTTTTTCAGGAAATCTTATATTCGCAGCAGTGAACAAGTTCTGACCTTATCTTTTGTATTGAAGCATCTAATGAGCAAAAATCATTGTGGTAGGAGCGGGTTGTTTATGACATCACGTAAAGCGGGCTTTACACGCTACGACATCGCTAATGCGGAGTCGTTGGGGTCACGGAATTCGTGACGCACATCCGGCCGCATTAGCGATGCCGTTGCGTGTGACATCGATTAGCGATTTTGCATCGTTGCAAAACAGTGAAAAATCGCTAATCGGCGACACGGGGGTCCATTCCCAATTATCGTTACTTCAGCAGTAACGAGGTTGTTCCTCGTTCCTGCGGCGTCACACATCGCTGCGTGTGACGCCGCAGGAGCGAGGAACGTCTCCCTACCTGCCTCCCGGCCGCTATGCGGAAGGAAGGAGGTGGGCGGGATGTTACGTCCCGCTCATCTCCGCCCCTCCGCTGCGATTGGGCGGCGGTTCAGTGACGTCGCTGTGACGCCGCACGGACCGCCCCCTTAGAAAGGAGGCGGTTCGCCGGTCACAGCGACGTCGCCGGACAGGTAAGTATGTGTGACGGCTCTGGGCGATGTTGTGCGCCACGGGCAGCGATATGCCCGTGTCGCGCAACAGATGGGGGCGGGTACGCACACTAGCGATATCGGGACCGATATCGCAGTGTGTAAAGTAGCCTTAACGTGAATGGTGGATTTTGTGTTATCAGTTGTATGTAGAGATGTTACCTGTCATTGTAATGCTGTCTCTGATGATAAGGAAACTGCTGTAATCTATTCCTAAAAGAACAGGAAGTATAAAAATCCCCAGTGGTCATTGCAAAAATTGTAAGATTACTAATGTTAATATTTTGTTTTATTTGTTTATAATAAATATCATGATATGAAAAGAAATTGCCATTTTGTTTTTAAAATACATGTATCACAAAAAAAAATTATATAAACAATAGGTCTTTTTCTGATGATAACAAATTTTCTTTCTTCAGAGTGCTCAGAATTCACAGCTGACACCAACTCCAAATAATTTACTCCAATTGCCACCACGCAAGATCAATTGGAATGAGCCACATGCAGCACTTCTTAGGTGGCTGCGGGCTGCTATTTTTAGGCTGAAAAAGGCCAAATAACCATGGGCCTTCCCAGCCTGATAATACCAGCTCCCAGCTGCCTGCTTTACCTTAGCCGTTTTCTTAAATTATTTTTTTATAAATAAATATTTAAATCAAATGTGCAGGATCCCCCTTAGTTTTGGTAATCAGTCAAAGTAAAGCAGACAGCTGGAGGCTGCAGCCCGCAGCTCTCTGCTTTACCTTTGCTAGTTATCAAAAATAGGGAGAATCCCACATCATTTTTTTTATTCTTACTGTTATTCAATATGCACCCAACAGCGTCCAGGCATCTTCCCTATGCCAAAAGCTTGTTGATCAACAAACTTTATTCATCATCCAAACAACATCCAAACTCCGAACTCAACCATGGACTTCTGTGACAAATCCATGGTTGAGCACCGGACATTTGGTGTCTGGTACGAACCCTGAACTTTACCGTCCAGGTTTGCTTATCCCTACCCTCACCCTCTGCATTTTCCAGGAATCTAATTCCCTCTGTAATATTGATTCGTTGGTTACTGTTACTATAATTTGTACATTTTTATTGCATTTGTTAAGGTAGCTTTGGGGGACTTATTTTCCTCACTGGCGGCTTTGTATGACCCACCTTCTAGTATGTTACATTTAGTTTGACAGACAAGAACTGTTTAGCTTGTACAGCCGAAGAGCTGTGAAGATAAAGTCAATGTGAGAGTGAATTTCCATTGTTTACTGGTTCGATATTCTTGTGAACTAGCTCACTGTTCTTGCAAAAGCCTATTTGTTGTGTGCTAAAAGAAACCTAATGGATTCATTGACTTACCCCTATACAATAACTTTATTATAGGCTCTGGATATTGATCTGGAGATTTTGCTAAATATATAATACAAAATATGTTTCCAGCTTTCCTATATAAATTTTAGACAGTTATTTATTTTAAGAGAATTTTTCTCTTCTACATTTTGTTCTCACTTTCCGATCTCCCTGTAATGCCTGCCTGGATCAACAGACTCAGGGGGGATGTAATGGACAGACTAGAGGGAAGCCACTCAACAAGCAGGACCCCCAGAACCCTGAAACCCTTTAACCCCTATACAGGGATTTGGAATTACACAGGGCCCTGGAGATCACTACCTATGGAAGGCTGCAGTCTGATGAGAGTAGTCGTCAGGCAGGGTTAAACCAAGAATAGCAGAACAGGGACAGAATCGACAGACAAGGACGTAATCAGAAAATGGAGCAGAGCTCAAATCCGGATCGGGCAGTGAGGTACAAAAACAGAAGGGTAGTCAGAAAACACGCAGAAGTCAGCACACAGGAATCACAAAACAGAATAGGGCGGAACAGGAGCCAGGAAATCAGAACTATCTCTGGCAGTGGTCATGTGACAGGAGGGGGAATAGCAAGGATGTGGTGTCTTCCCGTTGGCTGTAGCTGAACGCTGGCAACTTCAGCTGGAAGACACACGCCACCCACACACGCCACCCACAGTCAGCCAGCGGTACTGCCGATCCTAATATAACCCAGCCCAGTGGATGATCGGAGCCTGCGCCCACCGGTGCCGCTGGCATCGACTCCTCTCATATCACCAGCACCATCCACGGCAGGAGCACGGCGTCGCCTGGCGATCGGAGCAGAAGTCGCTGGAGCAGACTCCGGTGGTGACGTAACACTCCCTCTTTAAAGTCCAGTGCAGGATATTTATTATCATCTTCAGAAAGATGTACAGTATAAAGCAATTGTCCTCTTACAAGCTTGCACACAATACGCTCAAGTGTCTGGTCACATTCAGTCCAGTCAACAAAGTCTGGGATATTCTCCTTTTCGAAGTAAAAATTAACTGTCCCCTTCACAGATCTTAGGATAAGATGATTGAAGCTAAAGGGGAGAGCTCCAGTTCTGTCTCATTGTAGATGACTGGCTTTGGCCTACAGCATCCTGAGTTGTCCTGATAAATAGAAGTATAGGCTGGTCACATCTATTCTAGCATTGAATGTTGTCTAGAATCCTGTATTATTTCCAATTTGTTTTCCATGACCTAATGCAATGGCTGTGACCATCCCTAATATGCAAAAATGTGACTGCACTTGATAAGCTTTCTTGTACATGTACATGAAGAATAACACCATTTCTTGCCATTATATGAGTTGTATCTCATATTTTTAGTAGTTTTTTTTCCACTTTCCATTAATAGCTTTAGCACTTACTTTTTATATACTGTTTTGTTTTCTCATTTCAACGTCTCCACCCTCCCCTCTCCATTGACGTGTATTTTCAGATGATATAATTTGTAAGTGAGCAAGATAAGATTTAGTCCTTATTGATAAATGTGCTTTCTTGTCTGAATAATAGTTTGCTATCATAGTATGTCACATTAGAAATATCTTAAGGCAATTAGACAGTTTAAAGCTGCTGGATGAGAAAAATCAAATGTCATACTATGAAGTCCGAGAATCCAGGATAGTTTGTAGTCGTAGTCACAGAGTGTTCAGAGCTAAAGGAAACATTACCTATATTGAACTTATATAAGGTAATTGCTATTTAATAAAATCAGTAATAGATAAACAAGGGATAATGCGTAGAGCTATACTCTGGGTTAGACACTTCAGAGTAAGGGGTACTTTGCACGCTGCGACATCACTAGCCGATGCTTGCGATGCTGAGCGCGACAGTACCCGCCCCCGTCGCAGCTGCGATATCTTGTGATAGCTGCCGTAGCCAACATTATCGCTACGGCAGCTTCGCACGCACTTACCTGCCCTGCGACTTCGCTCTGGCCGGTGACCCGTCTCCTTCCTAAGGGGGTGGGTTGTTCGGCGTCACATCGATGTCACACGGCAGGCGGCCAATAGAAGTGGAGGGGCGGAGATGAGCGGGACGTAAACATCCCGCCCACCTCCTTCCTTCCGCATAGCTGGTGGAGGCAGGTAAGGAGCTGTTCCTCGCTCCTGCGACTTCACACACAGCGATGTGTGCTGCCTCAGGAACAAGGAACAACATCGTATCTCCTATTGGTGCGACATTATGAAAATGTCCGACGCTACACAGATCACTGATTTACGACGCTTTTGCGATCGTTTATCGGCGCATCTAGGCATTACACATTGCGACGTCGTTACTGGCGCCGTATGTGCGTCACTTTCGATTTGACCCCGACGATATCGCAGTAGCGATGTCGCAGCGTGCAAAGTACCCCTAAGGATGAAGAGCAACTCTTCTTCTGATGGACTCAATTGAGAAATAAATTGCAATGGTCAAAGCTCCATACTTCATTTCACTTATGATATTTTTAGTTTATCTCATGAAAACTCTTTTAACAAAAAAGAAAGCAGATAATAATAAAGGAAGACGATAAATAACATCCTTAAAAAATGTCCCATAACTATGGATCTAATTAGTTGTGTTTAGATCCTCAAAAATAGTTCTCTACTTTTTATTTAAATGTTAGCAATAATCTACAAAAAGGAAGATCTCCTATGCTGCTACTCAACTCTTGATGTCTCGCGTGTGTGGCATCTGCTGCGCATGCTGGGACCTGGACTGTCTTTTATCCGCAGTTGCCTCTTTTTGCAACATGGAAGCGGTTATACACAGGTTACAGGTATGTGTGCCCCAGTATATGGTTCTGCTTTTAATTTATCTATCTAGGAGGCCGCATGGCACATGAAATACATAATCTAGAGAAGGCCCCCCCTATTGAAACTTCCCGTGAAGTGGCAGGGGTGGCTCAAAGAATTGATCAATTATTTGCTAAAAATCTCCTTTTGTATTATAGGACAGTTGGAATAGATGTGTGAATTTGCACTTTTTATATGATGCATGCCACTCTCAGATCGTGCTGGCTCCCCTTTCAACTCTTGAAGTCTACAACATTTGTTGATGTAAAGTTCACGCACTTCTTAACTTAGAAATTACTTTCATGAAAATGCATCTCAATAAATTGAAATATCATCAAAAAGTTAATTTATTTCAGTAATTTAATACAAATAGGGAAAACCCTTATATAGAGTAATTACAGACAGAGTGATCTATTTCTTGTGTTTATTTCTGTGAATGTGGATGATTATGGCTTACAGCCAATGAAAACCTAAAAGTCATTAGCTCAGAAAATTAGAATAACATGCATCTCAATAAATTAGAATATCATCAAAAAGTTAATTTATTTCAGTAATTCAATATAAATAGGGAAACACATATATTATATAGAGTCATTACACACAGAGGGATCTATTTCATTTGTTTATTTCTGTTAAAGGGGTTATACGGCTTATTTTGACTTTTTTTATTATTTCCCTGTTGGGCTACATTGGGGCAGGTAAGTAGATAGTGTCCATTTACCTGCCCTGCTGTCAGCCCCTCTCCCCCGGCTCAGAGTGGTCAATTGACCGCTCCTGCCATGATTTTGCTGCTTCCGGTCATTTCATGTCAACATGGGCAGGGCCATGTTGACAAGCAAATCTGGGAACAGCATGTTGCCGCCCTGCTGGGCGGGTACAGTGCGTGGAGTCCCCGCCCCCTTTCGTACACCCTCCCACATATTCCCCCGCAACCCGTACTCTCCCCAGTAATGCCTGACTGGAGCCACAGACTCAGACTGGCTGTAAGGGGAGTCTAGAGAAAAGCCACTCACAAAGCAGGACCCCAAGAACTCTGCAACCCTTTAACCCCTATACAGGGATTTGGAATTACACAGAGCTCCAGAGATCACTACCTGTGGTAGGTTGTAGTCCATGGTCGTCAGGCAGAGTCAAAAACCAGGAGATGCAAAACAGGAAACGAATCGGCAGGCAAGGGTGTAGTGAGGAGACAAAGCAGAGGACAAATCCGGAACTGGCAGCAAGGTACAAAAACGACAGGCAAGAGTGTAGTCAAATAACAAGCAGAGGTCAGCGCACAGGAATCAACATACAAACAGAAAATGAGCCAGGAGTACAGAACTATCTCTGGCAGTGGTCATGTGACAGGAGGGGGAATAAGAAGGGTGTGGTGTCTTCCCATTGGCTGCAGGTGAATGTTGGCTACTTCAGCTGGAAGACACATACGCCACCTACAGTCAGCCAGTGGTACTGCAGGTTCCAGAGAAACCCAGCCTAGTGCTCCGCAGAGCCATGGGCACCGACTCCTCTCCCATGACCAGCACTATCCATGGTGGGAACATGGCGTCGTCTGGCGATTGGAGCAGAAGTCGCAGGAGTGGGCTCCGGTGGGGACGTGACATCCCCGCAACCTCCCCCGGCACTGCTGTGGGACCCGTGAGCTGAGGGGAGGGGCCTGGCAGCGGCTGCCCACGATGTCACCACCAGCAACGGGCCCCTTGCTCAGAATCGCACATTCAAATGTATCAGCATCTGTGATGCTGATACATTTGAAAGCACTGATGAGAGGGAGCATTGCGCTTCTCACCACTGTCTCGCTGTCTGTGTCTGACAGTTCAGGACAGCAGTGACATTACTACTGTGCTGATATGTCAAGACCAGACAGCGGACGAATGTGCAGGAGCGGCGGGGACCGAGGAGGGGTAAGTATGTATTCCCTACATGTGTTCCCTATGGGGGTAGGGGGGGTCGGTGCAGAACGATGGGGGGGTTGGTGCAGAACGATGGTGGGGGGGGTCGGTACAGAGCGTCGTGTGTGTGTGTGTGGGGGGGAGGGGAGGGTTGCAGAGCCCAATGTGTGTGTGCGGTGCAAAGCCCGATGTGTGTGTGGGGTGCAGAGCCCGATGTGTGTGTGCGGTGCAGAGCCCTATGTGTGTGTGGGGTGCAGAGCCCTATGTGTGTGTGGTGCAGAGCCCGATGTGTGTGTGGGGAGTGCAGAGCCCGATGTGTGTGTGGGGAGTGCAGAGCCCGATGTGTGTGTGGGGCGCAGAGCCCTATGTGTGTGTGGGGTGCAGAGCCCGATGTGTGTGTGTGGTGCAGAGCCCGATGTGTGTGTGGGGTGCAGAGCCCGATGTGGTGTGCGGTGCAGGGCCCTATCTGTGTGTGGGGTGCAGAGCCCTATGTGTGTGTGCGGTGCAGAGCCCTATGTGTGTGTGCAGTGCAGAGCCCGATGTGTGTATGCGGTGCAGAGCCCTATGTGGTGGAGGGTGCAGAGCCCTATGTGTGTGTGCAGTGCAGAGCCCGATGTGTGTGTGGGGTGCAGAGCCCGATGTGGTGTGCGGTGCAGAGCCCTATCTGTGTGTGGGGTGCAGAGCCCTATGTGTGTGTGCAGTGCAGAGCCCGATGTGTGTGTGGGAAGTGCAAAGCCCGATGTGTGTGTGGGGCGCAGAGCCCTATGTGTGTGTGGGGTGCAGAGCCCAATGTGTGTGTGGGGAGTGCAGAGCCCTATGTGGTGGAGGGTGCAGAGCCCTATGTGTGTGTACAGTGCAGAGCCCGATGTGTGTTGGGAGTGCAGAGCCCGATGTGGTGGGCGGTGCAGAGCCCTATGTGTGTGTGCAGTGCAGAGCCCTATGTGTGTGTGCGGTGCAGAGCCCGATGTGTGTGTGGGGAGTGCAGAGCCCGATGTGTGTGTAGGGAGTGCAGAGCTCGATGTGTGTGTGGGGCGCAGAGCCCTATGTGTGTGTGGGGTGCAGAGCCCGATGTGTGTGTGGGGAGTGCAGAGCCCTATGTGGTGGAGGGTGCAGAGCCCTATGTGTGTGTGCGGTGCAGAGCCCGATGTGTGTGTGGGGTGCAGAGCCCGATGTGGTGTGCGGTGCAGAGCCCTATCTGTGTGTGGGGTGCAGAGCCCTATGTGTGTGTGCAGTGCAGAGCCCTATGTGTGTGTGCAGTGCAGAGCCCGATGTGTGTGCGGTGCAGAGCCCTATGTGTGTGTGGGATACAGAGCCCTATGTGTGTGTGGTGCAGAGCCCGATGTGTGTGTGGGGAGTGCAGAGCCCGATGTGTGTGTGGGGCGCAGAGCCCTATGTGTGTGTGGGGTGCAGAGCCCAATGTGTGTGTGGGGAGTGCAGAGCCCTATGTGTGTGTGCAGTGCAGAGCCCGATGTGTGTGCGGTGCAGAGCCCTATGTGTGTGTGGGATACAGAGCCCTATGTGTGTGTGGTGCAGAGCCCGATGTGTGTGTGGGAAGTGCAGAGCCCGATGTGTGTGTGGGGCGCAGAGCCCTATGTGTGTGTGGGGTGCAGAGCCCAATGTGTGTGTGGGGAGTGCAGAGCCCTATGTGGTGGAGGGTGCAGAGCCCTATGTGTGTGTGCAGTGCAGAGCCCGATGTGTGTTGGGAGTGCAGAGCCCGATGTGGTGTGCGGTGCAGAGCCCTATCTGTGTGTGGGGTGCAGAGCCCTATGTATGTGTGCGGTGCAGAGCCCTATTTGTGTGTGCAGTGCAGAGCCCGATGTGTGTGTGCGGTGCAGAGCCCTATGTGTGTGTGGGATGCAGAGCCCTGTGTGTGTGGTGCAGAGCCCGATGTGTGTGTGGGGAGTGCAGAGCCCGATGTGTGTGTGGGAAGTGCAGAGCCCGATGTGTGTGTGGGGCGCAGAGCCCTATGTGTGTGTGGGGTGCAGAGCCCAATGTGTGTGTGGGGAGTGCAGAGCCCTATGTGGTGGAGGGTGCAGAGCCCTATGTGTGTGTGCGGTGCAGAGCCCGATGTGTGTTGGGAGTGCAGAGCCCGATGTGGTGGGCGGTGCAGAGCCCTATGTGTGTGTGCAGTGCAGAGCCCTATGTGTGTGTGCGGTGCAGAGCCCGATGTGTGTGTGGGGAGTGCAGAGCCTGATGTGTTGGGGGTGCAGAGCCCTATGTGGGGCTGTTATTTCCAATGCTAGAGTGATAACAGGTCAGTGCTGGGGCAGAATACTGACAGGGAATGTGTGTGCAGGGGGCGGGCAGGGGGCGAGGCTGGACACTGGGGTTGGGGCTGGACAGTGCGGCTGGGCGGTGCCAGCTCTAACTGGGAGGTTTAGCACAGGAAGTGGTCAGTTTGCTGGAGCTGAATGTAAACAAAACATGTGTAATTATGATACTTTTCTAGAGAAATTCTTCATTTTCCACTGTATGTCTCTACTTTGTGACGGGAAAGTTTGTCACCTATCAATCACGTCTTTCTATTTGTTTTATTCATACTTGCAAAATAACTTTCTGTGAATTGTTTGATTGTGGCTAATTCACAGGCCACCATATTTTTAAATTTCACAGACATGTCACTTTCTAACACACTGGATGTGCCTCTTGCCATCAAAGTTCCATTTTTAGGCAGCTCTGATTTCTGGGAGGCTTTACAGGTGCCTTAGAAATTTGCTAACTCTTGCATGGGTCAAGGAGATCTGTCTCCCCTTTTTTTTGGGAAACTTCTGGCTCTAACTCAGTTGAGAGTACACAACCTGATTGTTACATTTAGAGCTGAGCAGACTCGCAAAAAAACGGGACCGGCGGGTACTTGCTCAATTTCTTAAAAAATTTGGATCCGGTCCGGAATCTGGTACCTATATAAGTCTATGAGAACCAGAATCTGCGGATTAAAAAAGTTGGTGGAGGGGATAGGAGTATATGAGCACGTGCGGTGTACTCACCCATCGCCGTATCATGGCGACAAGCTGCTTCTGGGTCGCGCATTCACTTCACGAGTTTTGTGGGTCTAGATTGTGCACTAAAAGTAAAGGTAGATGGTAGAATGTATGGGCTCCTTCCAGGTATGATGTAATTTGTCACGTGATAGGGGGGCATGTTCAAAATGCAGCCCGCAATGTGTCCTCCTCTGCTCAGCCTGAGCGGCTTGCTTCATGAAGCAGGATTCTCAGGATGAGCTGTGCCCACGTTGTGTACCCCTATGTCCAGCCTGAGCGACCTGTTTCATGAAGCAGGCAGCTCAGGATGAGCTGCACCGGTGATGTTTCCTCCTCTGCTCAGCCTGAGCCTCCCGATGCATGAATCGTGCTGGCGATGTATCCCCCTCTGCTCAGCCTGCGCCTCCTGGTGCATAAATTGTGCACCGGAAAGCCCAAGATGAACTGTGTTCGTGATGACAGCATTTGTGAGCGGAAGCAGTCAGATGCTGTCACACAGGCTGGGGGCGTATCTGACTACACCAATCACAGACGCCAACCTGGCTGGTGGACAGGAAAAGCCGTGCATATGAAATGAGTGGTATAGGGAGGCAGCAGAAGTATTGTACATCCGTGCCGGAGCATGGGTAAGTATGAAGCTCTTGCTTCATTCTTATTTTCTTTATTTTTCCTTTTTCTTTTATTTTCTCAAGTGCTGGATCTGGATCAAACACCCAGAATCCTGCACCGAGCCTGGCACCCGAGCAACTTTAAAACCGCGCGGATCCGGACTTTTACAGTCCGGGTGCACTCAGCCCTAGTTACATTGCATAATATCTTAGATGTAGATTGCAAATTCTATCTTAAAATTTCCCCATCAAGAGCTTAGTCACGGAAGCATTGTCATTGGGACTGGCTCAGAATGATAGAGCTGCCAGTGTAGTCTAGGGAGGGTTGCTTGCCAAGATTTTGGCTTTTTTAATAACTTGTGTGCCAGCTGCATTACTGTTATAGCTGCTACATTTGATGCTATCAAATAAATACTCAATTTGATCTGAGGACCAAATATGCAAGGCCATTCCCAGATTGACATGGCAAATGAAACGCTTATTATTTGCAGTCACATGGCTTTCCGCTATTAACGTCTGATAAAAACAGGTCTACTTGGCAAAAGTATTCATGCAATAGATTCATTTCAGAGATCAAACACAATCTGATTGCTATAAACCAATCTCAGGCCTGCATGGAATTTTAAATACAAAATGTTTCACATCTCTGCCGTAATCCAATATAACACGATGAATGACTACAGGAAACACAGCAGTCCGGTTATAGTTGCTTTCCCACTACTATAAATTGACAGCTATAAGCTTTTCTATTCCAAACTTCTTAGTAATGAGCTGAAAAGACAATACTTTTTATGTCAGCACAAAGACAATTTCAAACATCACAGTCAGTCTAATAAAATTCAGCAATTTCATGTTCTATTTTCCCTTTGCCAAACCTTATGCCAAAAACAATGATTGTTAAAGAGAGAAACTACGTCAAACAATATATCAAAACTGATGAAATGTTAAATTTATAGTACAAGTATGTACATTTTGTTGACTTTTTTTTAACAGTTTACTCTAAAACATTTTATAGAGTAAAATTAACTAATATAAAAAAGCTAGTATGATATTTTGGAGTATAGAAAGTTTATTGTTTTCACACAGATTCTGTGATCCTCCTAAAATTCAAGTAACAAAAAACAGCTACACTCTCAGATGCTAAGGTATACAGACATTGAATATAGGAGCATGGACATTCATTACTGCTAAGGAAATACATTTAAAAATTGAGACACTTAAGGGTGTTACACGCAGCGATATCGCTGGTGAAAGCACCCGCCCCCGTCGCTTGTGCATCACGGGCAAATCGCTGCCCGTGGTGCACAATATCGTTCGGAGCCGTCACACGGGACTTACCTGCCTAGCGATGTCACTGTTGCCAGCGAACCACCTCCTTTTTAAGGGGACGTTCATGCGGCGTCACAGCGGCGTCACTAAGCAGCCACCCAATAGAAGCGGAGGGGGCGGAGATGAGCGGGACATAACATCCTGCCCACCTCCTTCCTTCCGCATTGCCGGCGGCCGCAGGTAAGCTGCAGTTCGTCGTTCCCGAGGTGTCACACGTAGCGATGTGTGCTGCCTCTGGAACGACGAACAACCTGCGTGCTCAACAATCAACGATTTTTTAAAAAGGAACGACGTGTCAACGATGCACGATTTGGTGAGTATTTTCCATCATTAACAGTCGTTCATGTGTGTCACACGCAACGACGTCGCTAACGATGCCGGATGTGCGTCACGGAATCCGTGACCCCGGCGATATATTGTTAGATACGTTGCTGCTTGTGACGGGGCCTTTAGAGTATAAAAAGGCCACTTTTATGCAAGCCCAGTGTCAAGGCGTATCTCGTATGCTGAGTCCCTACCTAATGATACCTCTACCTGTGCTTAACAGCCTACAATTTTATGGGTGGACAGAAATCTGCTACTAGGAAATTTAAAATTGCCTTAAGCTGATGGGACCGACTGCTCAGTCAAAAGGCATGACCCCATAAGCCAAAATAAGTAAATTGACGACTCTTCCCAAGTGTGAACTGGTGTATACTCAACATAAAATAAATTAACAAATAAACAGCTGCACTTTGAGATGCTAAGGTATACAGACATTGAATATAGGAGCTTGGACAAGCATTACTGCTAAGGAAATAAGTTTACAAATTGAGAAACTTAGCTTATAGAAAAGGCCAGTTTTATGCGAGCCCAGTAGCCAGCATCAAGGTGTGTATTTTGAAGTCACCTTTACAACTGAAAAATACCCACAGCAAGATGTGGTGGCAGGAAACAAACCTAACTTGGCGGTTGAATAATTTAAATTTCATCTACATAAATATATCATTTTACGTCACAAATCCAGCTCTATAACATGCAGTCTACAACTTAGTGTATGTTCAATGGGACAGGTTCCCTTTAATGTCATCGTCTTAAAGTTAAAGTCTATAGTAGGTAATACAATAGGTGTTTTCTTAGTGTATGCTTTAACACAAAATTCTTTAAACATTAACATGCCAATGCCAAAATGTCAATGCCACTATTTGCAGCTAACATGCCACCGTGCCTAGCCATCCCCTTTTGAGAGTTTTCTTTTCAAATACCGCAAGTGTCAGGTGATGCTTCAAAAATGTCTCTTTTTTTGATAAATTTAGAGCAAGCCACCTGAGACGCTTTCCAGGATCCTTTTATACCAGTTCTGGTAATAATAAATCTATCCTCGTGCTTCGCATATTTCCTCTCTCACCAATTTTCATTCCTTCTGCCACCCATTTCTTCGCAAATTCTTTCTTGTCATTCTAAATTATACTAAAATGAAGGGCCACATTGAATATTAAATAGCAAATTAACCTCTCTAAGAGCTCAAATTGTCATCCAAGTTCATGTGTCATTGTTTTTCTCCATGTCTCCACCCATAAATTACTAACTGTGAATATGTATTGTCTGAATCGAGACACAGGAAAGATGCCAAGGCAAGAGAGCAGTAAATAGGATTTTGCATTTAAATAGCATTACTACTGCTTCATAACTTGTACATGCTGTGTCAGATTAAAGGATGCTTCTGATTATATCTCCCCTTTGAAGCAACCTTAGATTCCTTTGGAAGTCTGCCTTGCACAGTTGTGTCTCAGTAGAAAGCCTACATAATTTATGTATAATTTGGGATGATACAACTTGGATTGCATTGTTCTGCAGCGTCACTCCTCTCCACTGTGTGTAGTGCTCAAGTAGTCATCATTAATATGCAGCCTAAGCAAATATCCTCACCAAAGAGACATTGTTCAGACTAAGCTCTTTATTATAGCAAATCTAGTGTAATATATATATATATATATATATATATATATATATATATATATATATATACAGTGCTATGCAGAAGTTTGAGCACCACTGGTCAAAATTACTGTTATTGTGAACAGTTAATCAAGTTGAAAATGAAATGATCTCTAAAAGGCATAAAGTAGACACATTTCCTTTATATTTTAGGTAAGAACAAAAAAAAATGTTCATCTTTAATATTTTAAAAGCTATAAAAATGAAAATGGGCCAATGCAAAAGTTTGAACACCCTTGGAGATTTGTGTGCTCAGATAACTTTGACTATCATTTCAGACCTTAATTAGCCTGTTAGGTTTGTGGCTTGTTCATTATCATAGTTAGGAAAGGGCAGGTGATGCAAATTTCACAGCTTTATAAAAACCCAGCTTCCTCTAACCTTGTGCAAATAAAACAACAGCCATGGGTTTTTCAATGCAGCTGCCTAGCACTCTGAAAATCAAAATGGTAAAGGCCCACAAAGCAGAAGAAAGCTACAAGAAAATAGCAAAGCGTTTTCAAGTTGCCCTTTCCTCAGTTTGAAAAGTAACTCAGAAATGGCATTTACAGAAACAGTGGAGGTCAGGATAAGGTCTGGAAAACCAAGTAAAATTTCTGTGAGAGCTGCTCGTAGGATTGCTAGAGTGGCAAATCAGAACTTTCACTTCACTGCAAAAGTCCTTCAGTAAGATTTAGCCAACTCGGGAGTTGTGGTACATTGTTCTACTGTTGAGAGACACCTACAGAAAAATGGCCTTCATGGAAGAGTCATCTGAAGAAAACCTCTCCTGCGTCCTAACCATAAAATTTAGCAACAGAAGTATGCAAAATAACATCTAAACAAGACTGATGTATTTTGGAAAAAAAGTCGTGTTAACTGATGAGGTTAAAATAGAATTCCTTGGCCACAATGATCAAACCAAATGTTTGGGAAAAAAGGAGACAGAATGTCATGACAGGAACATCTCGCCAACCATTCAGCATGGGGGTGGATTAATCATGCTTTGGGTTGTGTTCTATCCAATGGCACTGGGAAAATTTCACGGGTAGAGGGAAGAATGGATTCAATTAAAGTTTAACAAATTCTTCAAGCAAACATAACACCATCTGTAAAATAGCTGAAGTTGAAAAGAGGATGACTTCTACAAATGGATAAGGATCCTAAACACATTTAAAAATCCACATTAGCCTATGTCAAAAGGTACAAGCTGAAGGTTTTACAATGACCCTCACAGTCCCCTGATCTGAACATCATTGAAAATCTGTGGCTAGACCGCAAAAGAGCAGTGCATGCAAGAGGACCCATGAATCTTACAGAACAAAAAGACTTTTCCAAGGAAGAAAGAATGAAAATCCCTCAAACAAGAATTGAAAAACTCTTGGCTGGTTACAAAAACATTTACAAGCTTTGATACTTGCCAAAGGGGTGCTGCAGGGTACTAACCATGCAGGGTATCCAATATTTTGCATTGGCCAACTTTATTTTTTGTTGTGAATTTAAAAATGTAAAAAATATATATATATTTTTTTTTGTCTAAAATGCAGAGGATATGTGTTATCCTTAACTTTATGGCTTTTACAGATAATTTGATCTTCAACTTGCTTAATTGTTCAGAATATCAGTAAACTTGACCAGGGGTGCTCAAACTTTTGCATGCCACTGCATATACAGTTGAAATCAGAAGTTTACATACACTATTTGTAAATACACATTTGCATGGAACACATTTTCTCCCTCCCTGACATGACATCATAATAAATCTTTCCCGTTTTAGGTCAATTAGGAATCAAAATAATTTATATTTGCCAAATGCCAGAATAATGATAGAGAAATGATGTTCTTTCCACTTCTGGATTATACGAGCCCAAACAGTGCTAACTGAAACGTTCAGTAATTTAGAAATTGTTATGTAACTAATGCCATTAGTATGTTTTGCAGCAATAAGGTTGCAAAGGTCTTGAGACAGCTCACTAGTTTTGGCCATTATGAGATGTTTCTTGTGTGGCACCTTGGTAATGAGACATGTTTTTATAAGCCATCAGTTGAACCAGCTGATATTATTTTTCACTAAGTGGCAGAATTGCTTTCTGATTACTGATAAACTTTAGCTGGTGCTATGAGCTTTTGTGGCTTTTTGTCTCTCTCTCTTCATGCATTCAAAACTTCTTTCCTGTGTCATTTCTCATTATTTCCCAACCTAATTATGGTCATCTATGGTTTGATTTATTTGCCTGTGTGGATTGGATGGGTTGTCACTTACATCTGGTGAGAAATTCATGTTTATATCACCTTTAAAATAATATTTACTAAGAAAATTGGTGACGTGTTCGATATTTATTTCACCGTTGTATATATATATATATTGTAAGATGGTGACCGGTTTCATTATAGATGGCCGGTATGTAGCACAGAAGTGGTGCAAACCTGGAGATCCATTCTGGTACTTGTAGTGCCACATGTTTTTCTGCAGTATTCACACGGGCAGGTTTACAGATGTAGCATAACCCTATTTGTGATAATTTTACAGAATTAACTATTTTGCACTTTCATAATATAATGCTATGGTTTAGAATCACCTCTTTGTATAGTTGGAGAAATCGTATAATAACGACATGGCAGTTCAAATAATTTCAGTTCTGTGAAAAGACAGTTCGCAGTGGCTATAATAGAAATATTAGGAAATAACTTGGAAGTAACAAGGGAACCAGAAAACTAATTACAAGTAGCTTACAAATTCATGGGAGTGTTAAGCCGGAGAAATCCTTAATAACACAGAAATCTTCCCAAGAACTGTATGTTTCTCTGCACTTTATGTCTGAATTGCTTTATCTACGTAGGGCAGATCATGTACCTTGCTCCTAAGTGTAATGTACAGTCAGTGCCACTGGCAAAAGATCTTAAAGCTAAAAAGCAGATATGCAGCAGTGCTGGGAAGCCAAGGTTGCCGCAGATAATTGAATGCATTACTCACATCTGTAGATAGAAGTGAGAACTCAGACATATCAGTTCTGAAGAATGGTTTGTTTTTATTGCTCTAACACTCCAGGGATTTGTGGTCATGTAATAAGGCAATTGTTTAACTGAGGCTTCCTGCAACTCAAGTCTGATCTTTCTCGTCCTCTTTGTTCTTTTTTTAGTATGCAGGTAGATTGTGAGGCATCATGTATGATAAATAATGTATTTCTGTATAGCCCTCATTCCTTAAAAAAACAGTATAGACAAAACTTTTATTAAAAAAAAATAATTGAATATGTGTTTAGTATACTGAGTTATATCAAACCAAATCTGCATTTTTTTGCTATTTGATCTGAGGGCAGCAGGAGATAGAGGCTTAATTACTGATGTCAGAGATGTGTCACTTATTCAGTTGTGTGCCATTGTTTACCTACAATGAATGTTTTATCACCAGTAGATAATCCCTGCCTGGAATACAGCTCACACCACTGCTAGTCCAACCCCTTCCTCTGATAAGCAGCAAAGTGTCAATAGACAATGTTCACACAAAGCTCTAGTGTGGGCGAGGTAAGCTTTCTGAGCTCTGCTGCATGCTACATCTAAAAACTCTGTGTTACAACTGCTGCACTCCGTAAACTATGTGACACATCATTGGAATCAGGGTTTCATTCCCTACATTATGCTGCTCTCAGATGAGGTAGCAAAAACCTGGTGACAGATTCCCTTTAAAATACTTACGGTATACTTTCCAGGTAACCAGCACCGCCCCTCTTCTGGCTCTCGTGACTTCAATTCCTCCTGAACAGATCACACAGGGGTTTATGTGTGGACTAGAGGTTGCTTTTACAATGTAAATCTATTCCGCCTCATTTTGAAGTCACCTTTACAACTTAAGCCTATGGAGGTTTGTTCTGATGCTTGATAGAGTTACACTGTAAAAACAACTTATGCTTCTTAAGAGTGAGTTGGATTTCGAGTCACATAACTCAAGCAGTGCTGCAAACCAGGGAGGATTACAAGTGATATGTACAGTGCCTTGAAAAAGTATTCATACCCCGTGACCTTTTCCACATTTTTTTACATTAAGGCCACAATGTTAAAGTGTTTTATTGGGACTTTATGTGATATACCAACACAACATATCAAATATTTGTGTAGTGTAAAGATAATGATACATTTTTTTTAGACATTTTAAAAACATACTGTAAATCTGAAAATTGTGATGTGCATTTGTATTCCGCCATCACTGAGACAATACTTTGCAGGACCACCTTTAGCTGCAGTTACTGCTGCAACTCTCCTGGGGTATGTCTCTACCAGCTTTCCACATCTATTAGCTGAAATTTGTACCCATTATTCTTTATAAAATGGCTCCAGTTGAGTGAGATTGGATAGAGAGCAATTTTCAATGGGATTCTGAACGGGATTTAGATCTGGACTGTTACTGAGCCATTCACACATATGAATATGCATTGATCTAATCAATTGGTTATTCAGGATTTTATTTAGATGTATCAGTCTACTGGGCGCTGAATAAAATCACAAGTCACTATTCAGATGTATATTTTTCAAATATTTAGAAAACCGTGTATCTTTCCTTTACACTTCACAAATACTTGCTACTTTGTGTTCAGAGAATATGACTGGAAAAGAGACAAGCGCAATAGGATCTTACCAGGGTGGTAACAGAGTACAATAGAATAATGTGCTCAGCTGGGTGGGGTTGTATATTCACAACCACTGAATTGGCTAGTGTGAGCCCGTAGTGTAGAGATCAGTATAACAGGAAGGAAAGGGTTAAATCCACACTGCCAATGGAGGAGATCAGGATGAATAAATACAGTTGTTTGTTAAGTCTACACGTTTCAAAGCATGAAGCTTCTTCTTCAAGACATAAAACTACACATGGAATGTAAAGGAAAGACACAGTTATTCAAACTTCTCTGCTATTTAAACTGTGTTTTTTCCTTTATGTACTACGGGTAATTTTATGTCCTGAAGAAGAAGCCTCATGCTTTGAAAGGCATAGACACAATAAACTACTTTGTTTATCCATTATGCTGCTTTGTGTTGGTATAACATGAGAAAATGTGGAACATAAATGAATAATTTTTCATGGTACAGTATTTTAATACAATTACACTACACACATATTTAGAACGGTTTAGGGAATAAACTGTCAGGAGTGTTTTGTTTTTGTTTTTTTTTTAAAAATCAGGGACACAGAAATGCATTATTAAAAGTTTTGTAAAGAGTGTTTCTTTAACCTCAAGTATTGACTAAAATTTTGTTTCTGCTTCATCAAGTAAAGGAAGTCCATTACCCCCAAAATGTATTCTAAATGGTCTATACAGTGTTGTAGGGGAGTCTATTAAAATCATACTATCACTGTACTGGATTCTAGTTTAGTGCCTGAGAAAATAATTTTTAAATTTTCTATAATGGGATCTATTCACTTTCCATTAGGGTATCTGCCAAATGCTGGATGCTTTATTTGAAACCAATTGGCCCCCCATTATAGCTAAGTTATATTAGTTTCCATGACTAACCTTGTAATAGAGCATGTCAGGGAGGGATATCGCTATTTGTCTCTTGTATTGTGTAAATGGTTCCCAAACAATGAATGATTTTATATACCGTATAACTTTGAAAATGCATTCTTTGTTGAGCCTCACCCCTAAAGTACATTACTTTGTTTACTTTTGATGGTATTTGTTGGTGAATAGGTAACAATTTTACTCATTGCATGGGGATGCATAAGGGGTCCTTTTATCTTAGTCTCTGACCCATTTCTGTGCTTGGAGACTGCGGATTCATTGGTTGGAGGGAGGGGGGCACCTTCGGTTCTTCTGCCTAGGGCACCAAACTACCTTTATCCCACCCTGGTACTATACACAATTCATTGATGCTGTTCATTGTTGTGCATGTGTGTGGGAGGGGGGATAACTCGTTCTCATTTAAAGATACCTATCATTTCTTAAAATTTCTTATATATTATGTGGGATGCAAAGTGCTTCTGATTGGTGGGATCCAGGCTTTAAGAACTTCACTGATAATTCAAAACTCCAACCAGGAGAGCACACGCAAAGTTCTGTATAAACTCAACAGACGCTCTATGGGTCTGTATGCCACTTTGTGAGAACTGTGTATAAACCTTTTGTCTTCCTATTGAGCCCATACACCGCTCTGTGTATATTGTCTTACAGGAGCTGCATATTTCAGAGCTGTATTTTAAGAATTCACTAGCTTTTTGGACTTGGAGAGGGAGAGGTTTGTCAAAATAGCAAATGTGCAGGAGTTGAGTATCTGTCATTTTTATTTCACAATGGGTATTACTTCTTTTAGAATGAGGTTGTCCAGATAGTGGACAATTCCTTTAAAGCAAATATGTTTAGTTTGTATTGGTTGTGTTTTCATCTGAAATATTTCCCAGGCGAATATGTAGTCGGCTACAGTAAAGTGACATCGTACATAGACTCTTTGCCTTTCCAGGATCGACAATTCTTTAGCGACAACTGGTTCCTCCTGTAGCTGTGTGTTGATTAATACGTCCTTCAGCCAGATGATGAAGTTAGACTACTGTACAAGCTGATAATTATGGCAAGTCACTTGGCACGTCAAGCATGTCATCTGATAACCTCATCTTACAGGATGAAAAAATAGCTTTATGTGTTGAGCTGTCATTAATTGTAACCCAGAGATAGTGTCAGTAAACTATTACAGTGCACTTTATATTGAGTTCCTACACTTGTACTATTATCACTACTATTATTTCAAAAGAAAAATAAAAAAAAGTTATGTATCTTGACAGAAGGAAAGGAGAAAACTTAAGCACAAAAATTAAAATAGGCTGAAGTGAGAAGGGATTATAGCGGGCTTTACACGCTGCAACATCGCTAACAATTGCTAGCGATGTCGAGCGCAATAGCACCCGCCCCCGTCGTACGGCCGATATGTGGTGATCGCTGCCGTAGCGAACATTATCGCTACGGCAGCGTCACACGCACATACCTGCTCTGCGACGTCGCTCTGGCCGGCGACCGCCTCCTTTCTAAGGGGGCGGGTCGTGCGGCATCACAGCAACGTCACACGGCAGCCGTCCAATACAAGCGGAGGGGCGAAGATGAGCGGGACGTAAACATTCCGACCACCTCCTTCCTTCCTCATTGCTGGTGGATGCAGGTAAGGAGATGTTCGTCGCTCATGCGGTGTCACACACAGCGATGTGTGCTGCCGCAGGAACGACAAACAACATCGCTAATAAGCAGAAAACGATTTTTTATTTCAGGTCGACCTCTCCGCGGCAAACAATTTTGCCCTGTTTTGCGATCGTTTCAGATCGCTTTTAAGTTTTACACACTGCGATTAATGACGCCGGATGTGCGTCACAAACAACGTGACCCCGGCGATAATTCATTAAATGATATTGTAGCATGTAAAGCCCGCTTAAGACTTGTCCTATTCAATTCAAGTGCTAAAAACGCGATTTTTGAGTCATTATTTATTGGAATAAGATCAATGTTATCTAATCACTATAACTACAGAGTAGGTCTGTCGGACGCTCAAATTATCTTCAATATTGTTTTCACCGTGCGACCTAACTCCTGATAGAATGCCATAATCCGGATACAAATACAATTGTATATATGTAAACGTTCACAGATATGCCATAGAATATATGCATGCAAATTAAACATGTTATCATTTGTAATAATTCCCTGTATGCAATTCATCATAATTAATGTGATCCAAAGAGTAATGTCACAACTATGATACTATTAGTCGCCTGTCTCTACATGATGACATGATACAATCACACAGCAGGACAGAGGAATGAATTGTAACATAATAATACTACTTAGTAATGCTGCCCTGCTGTTTGTAATGATGTCTGCTCAGCTTCTCACTGAATCTGGAAGAAAAGCTTTTGAAGCCATGCAGAATTATGTTTTTCATTGTCATACAGGCACAGTAAAACCTATTTTTCTGATTTGCTGTGCAATCTGTTTTAACCAACAGTTTTCAGTTGTATTGTAAGGAGATGGAGTTGCGGTCGCATTCTCCCTTGAAGACACCAATACACCAATATTATTGCCATGATATGTGATATATATTGTCAAGTGTAATATGAATTCTGTTGTGCCTTTTTGTGAAGGTAATTTGTCATGTGAGCTTTAATGTGTAGTAGTGTTGTTAAGTAGGTTGTGTTATGATGTATTGTAATGTTTTGTGCTGTAAGTTGCAGAAGCAAAATTCTGCTCAGCAATAGACAGTAAGGGAAATAAATAGGTACCAGTTGAGTAACTAGCACATAGCAGGAGGGGTTGGCATGCAGAGAAAAAGTCAGTTTCCTGTTAGAAGGTCAGATAGGGCCCAGCTTGTGAAAGAAATAGACCTATAGTCTGAATGGTCATCAAGGCCACATGCAGTGGGTGACCTATAACAAGAGAAAGGATACGGGACAGAGGTAGCATGCTCCTAAGTAACAGATTTAGACACACAGAGAATGAAAGCTTCTGCCTCAAAAACTTAACAGAGAATGTAGTAACCAATTAAGGAAGGTCTGGAGAGAGTACACTTAGCACCAAAGCTCCACGTAGCTACAGCTCCATAAAAGAAACAGGTCAAGATGATATAGTTCATGGGCCTAAGTGACTGTCCTGGGCAGGTGTTCCCTAAGTGTCAAAAAACTTGAGCCCGGCCATATTAGCAAACTCACTCCTCTATGAGGAGAATTACATGTGGAACTGCAGGAAGACACAATGACTTCCATGAACTTTACTGTGGTGCTAGGTTGGGTTGTGCTGAATCGCACAAAGCCTGCAAGTGCAAGAACAATCCATGTGGAAGTGGCAAAGGTGTGTCTAATAGTGCTTTGTGTTGCTGAAGCATATGAGAATTTGTGTGTCCATTATCTCAAGTACATAGTTGTTGTCAAAGGACTGTCAAGTAAATCTATATTGCCTTTAACCCCTTTATGAATTTGGACGTACCAGTACGTCTTATTTTTCGGGTGCTTATTCTGAAGAAGTGCTGCAATGAAATGTGCGTCGGGGGGTTACCAGTGGCAGACTAAGTATAGCAATGTTTATTTACATGTATATTTGCCTGTGAATATTTGTCCATTGTTCACTATAGAGCAGCATTATATGGCACAGGGGATAGCATTTTTGTACTTACCTGTGACTTTTACTTTCCCCATTACTATGTAAATATGGTTACACACCTTCTTTCTATTGAGTAGCCCATTGAATGCTGTGGCCAAGCGAACAGTGGTTACTTTACATTGATATCAAACAGTTGGCATTTTATAGTGGCATATATTAGTCTTGCAATATACAGTATATCTTTTGAATGTGTATGCATCTTGCTGTACTTTGCAGAGTTTAGAGGCTTTATGGGTTTTTTTCCACTGATATTTAGTGTGTCTTTGAAAGGGAATTTGGGACTGTTAAATTTAGTTCTCTTTAATTCTGGAATAACATTGGTGTACTATTACCCTTAGGTTCATGATTCTATAACTGCTCACCTATGTGTAGCGGCATATGTAAAAGTTCATTCAATATTCTTACTTGACATGCATATTTTTTGCAATATAAGCACCTTACTGAAATATTTATACAGTGATATATGAATTTTTATTTGCTTTTTCAAATAATCTGATTCTGTACTATTGTGAGAGCAGTTGGCATTTGTATCTATCTATATATATATATATATACAGTTAGGTCCAGAAATATTTGGACAGTGACACAAGTTTTGTTATTTTAGCTGTTTACAAAAACATGTTCAGAAATACAATTATATATATAATATGGGCTGAAAGTGCACACTCCCAGCTGCAATATGAGAGTTTTCACATCCAAATTGGAGAAAGGGTTTAGGAATCATAGCTCTGTAATGCATAGCCTCCTCTTTTTCAAGGGACCAAAAGTAATTGGACAAGGGACTCTAAGGGCTGCAATTAATTCTGAAGGCGTCTCCCTCGTTAACCTGTAATCAATGAAGTAGTTAAAAGGTCTGGGGTTGATTACAGGTGTGTGGTTTTGCATTTGGAAGCTGTTGCTGTGACCAGACAACATGCGGTCTAAGGAACTCTCAATTGAGGTGAAGCAGAACATCCTGAGGCTGAAAAAAAAGAAAAAATGCATCAGAGAGATAGCAGACATGCTTGGAGTAGCAAAATCAATTGAGCATGCATTTCACTTGCTCAAATCCAGACTTAAGACGGAAAGACCCACAAACAAGCAAGACCTGAAGGCTGCGGCTGTAAAGGCCTGGCAAAGCATTAATAAGGAGGAAACCCAGCGTTTGGTGATGTCCATGGGTTCCAGACTTAAGGCAGTGATTGCCTCCAAAGGATTCGCAACAAAATATTGAAAATAAAAATATTTTGTTTGGGTTTGGTTTATTTGTCCAATTACTTTTGACCTCCTAAAATGTGGAGTGTTTGTAAAGAAATGTGTACAATTCCTACAATTTCTATCAGATATTTTTGTTCAAACCTTCAAATTAAACGTTACAATCTGCACTTGAATTCTGTTGTAGAGGTTTCATTTCAAATCCAATGTGGTGGCATGCAGAGCCCAACTCGCGAAAATTGTGTCACTGTCCAAATATTTCTGGACCTAACTGTATATATATATATATATATATATATATATATATATATATATATATTTAATATTGTTGAATTGAGCATCAAAAAGACCTACATTTATAAATTTCAATTAAGTGTATTTCATTTGATTACTCTACATATACAGAGTAAGGGGCACTTTGCACACTGCGACATCGCAGGTGCGATGTCGGTGTGGTCAAATTGAAAATGACGCACTTCCGGCATCGCATGCGACATCGCAGTGTGTAAAGGCTGGATGATACGATTAACGAGCGCAAAAGCGTCGTAATCGTATCATCGGTGCAGCGTCGGCGTAATCCATGATTACGCTGACGCGACGGTCCGATGTTGTTCCTCGCTCCTGCGACATCACACATCGCTGTGTGTGAAGTCGCAGGAGCGAGGAACGTCTCCTACTGGCCTCACTGCGGCTTCCGTAGGATATGCGGAAGGAAGGAGGTGGGCAGGATGTTTACATCCTGCTCATCTCCGCCCCTCCGCTCTGATTGGCTGCCTGCCGTGTGACGTCGCAGTGACGCCGCACGACCCGCCCCCTTAACAAGGAGGCGGGTCGCCGGCCACAGGGACGTCGCACGGCAGGTGAGTGTGTGTGTGAAGCTGGCGTAGCGATAACTTTCGCTACGCCAGCTATCACCACATATCGCTGCTGCGACGGGGGCGGGCACTATCGCACTCGGCATCGCAGCATCGGGCTGCGATGTCGTAGTGTGCAAAGCCCGCCTAAGTCTCATAACCTGATTTTCAGTGATATATTTGTAATATTTTTTTTTCTCATAAGTTTGGTAAAAAAAAAGCCTCTGATGTTAGATCATTCTACATATGTATTAGATCACATTCATACCATTGCCATACTGTTTGTGACAGTTTTCTGGCAATTTTTTCGCTTGCCCTGGAATTGTTTTTCCTCATCCTTGTCTCCATGTAAATTTATTGTAAATTTGTGTGTTTGTCATTTAAATAAAGCCATTGTTTTACTCTAATTTTTGTATGGAGTCATACATTTTTGGATCGTGGTATTGGAATGACTCCCTGAGAATTTTTTACGTGTTTTTGAGAATTTACTGTAAATCTATTGTAAATCTATGTTGATGGCTTGACACTTTTGCTTGCCACCATTGATGTGGACCGTGTCTCAAGGGTGTTTTAATGTCTTGCTTTTAAAGGGAACCTGTCACCGGATGTTTATAATACTCATCTAACGGTCAGTAAGGAGCAGACAGGTCGGATGGGCGTCTCTGTTCTTCGGGTCCGCGCCTCCACTTTCGGCCTTCTTTGTCCACTTTCTTCTGAAGCTAGTGTGGATGATGCATTCTACGTCATACACACAAGCCGACATTGAGGTCTCGCGCAGGTGCACTACAATACTTTGATCTGCCCTACTCAGTGCAGATCAAAGTGCGCGTGCACAGGACCTCAATGTCGGTTTATGTGTATGACGTACAAGGCGTCATCCACACTAGCTTCAGAAGGAGGACAAAGATGACTGAAAGAGGTGCCGACCCGGAGAACGGAGACGCCCATCCGACCAGTCTGCTCCTTACCGACCGTTAGGTGAGTATTATAAACATCCGGTGACAGGTTCCCTTTAAAATAATCTTGGCAACTATTTTGTCTATTTATTATTTGTGATTCATTGTGAAAACTTTAATTGTTGCATAATATAATTTTTTTGTATTTCATTCCATCTACAGAGTACTTCTAGATTATATATTGTTCTTGGATGCTCTATAGAATTATTCTGTCTATCAATGAGTTATGAGGTTTTTGGTCTAGGATTGGTTTCTATTTTTTCTTTATAGTTTTTGGATATTTCCTAAAACTTAGACACTCGGATATGCACAATCTATTTCAGTCTGACACCTTAGTAATATACCGCAATGTCTTATATTTATAGTGTAAAGTGTTTGTCCGTTCACTACTTTTTGTCCTGTTTATCGTGTTTAACCCCCCACTATATTAAGCAGATCCATTTTAACTTTGTAGTGTGTCTAGTAGAGCAGCACAAAGCATGATTTTCTGCTTTGGCTGATACATGTACTGGGGACAACATGTTCTAGTCAGTAATCCTTTTATTTTTAGGTCACTAGAAGATTACAAGAAGCTACAAAACCGATGCCCTTTTCTTGACTCGATCACAAAGCAAACTGAGTTTCCTATGCAGTATATACCAGTAACTAGAATATGGCTGGCTAGGCAGACTTTGGCAAAGTGACAACCTAATATAAGCTCCATGAAGAGCAGATGCAGCTAATGTTTCTTCCTGTGAGATGGTGGCGGGCTGAAGAGAAGCAATTACTTGTCCTCTAACATACGGCTTTGCAATGTAGCCCAATAGTAGAAGCAAAATCACAACTGACAAAAGATGATGATTATTCTGTTTAATGACAGTAGACAGTGGGGCTCACAGATGTGCGATGATCACAGCGGAATGACATCTTCATCCAGACTGTTCATTATTCCCGATAATTATAATAATACATTTGGAATATTTTATAGAAAGAAAATGAACATTTTATAAGATAAGAAGACACGTGTGAATGTTTACAACACAGACTGGCATTACATTGCTTCAGATATTCTATTCTTGTATTGTTCTACTGTTCAAACTTATTTCAATGACAAAAGAAATTTAAGGTTTATTTGGGTGGAAAATAGAATACTTACATTCTTATATAATTTTCCCCTCATCATTTCCTTTATCTTATTGTTAGGCTACTTTCACACTTGCGTTGCGCAACATCCGTTGCTATCTGCCACCTTGAGGAATTACGGTAACCTTTGCAGGAAACCGTTTTATTCCTCATAGACTTCTATTAGCTACGGATAGCAACAGATGGCCTTGCGTTGCATCCGTCAGTCGATGCTGCGTTGCATCCGCCTGGCGCATGGAACGCTGCATGTAGCATTTTTCTGTGCTTGGCGGAGTGTCAAAAAAACGCAACCTGCAGGATTCCGTCGGCATCCGTTGTTTTTATAATGGACGCCTATGGTGGCGGATTCCGTTAACGCAACCATCTTTACACAACTGCGCATGCCCAGATGTGTAAAGTCAAGAAAAAAAAACTATAACGGATTGCGTTCTTTTGTACGATCCGCTGCATCCGTTGTGCCACTATATGCAACGCATCCGTTGCATCTGTCACACAACGCAATGCAACGGATAACATTCAACGCAAGTGTAAAAGTAGCCTTAATGTTGTGGTTTTTACATTGCTTCTATATTGTAATTTAAGGGGTATTACTATCAGGGACACTTATGGTGTATCTACAGGAATTACCATAAATATATGATAGAGATGTGCAAGTTACATAGGTGGGACAATCATCTAAGTATAGAATCTTGGCAATTTTCAGAACTCCCATAGACGTGAATAGTAAGAGATATGCATGCTTTGCCAATTCACCATTCAAATCAGAACATGGCAAGGCTCAATATAGATTGGGTGCCCTCTGTGAATATTGTTCAGTAAAGAGACCCTGTCAGTCCAATTTTGTTATGTAAAATAAAGACATGGCTGTAATAGTGCTCTTATGCTAAGTACATTGATATCTTTAGTGAAGAAAGTGAATTTCTTTATTCACCATTTGAAATTTTCTGCTAATTAGATATTGTTGCACATGGCCCGGACTGTGCACTTTCTTTGCCTCCCTGTTTATGATTCCTCGGCATCTCCACCTTTCTTCTGCCTTTAATTGACAGGTCTGTACTTTTTCAGTTACTTATAGTAAGGGCTCTGCTACAGCTATAGAAGGCGGTGCCTAGAAAAAAGCAAGTATACAGTAATAGAGGGATTTATTCTGGTATACATACAGATTGTGTAACAATTTATAAATACTTATTTATTATTATTATTTTTTTTGCAAGAGTCAATAGAAACAGTTACTAACGTTTCGGCTCATTCTGAGCCTTTGTCAAGGCAATATTATGCTGAGGTAGACTGTGGCAGGGTTATGCAAAGAAGATAAATACAAAGAACTATGCTGGTGCCCAGTGGTAAAATGAGGCAGGGGCAGATAATGAGGATGGGTACAATGAATGGAGCTGGTGCATGAGTGAGACAGCCTGGTGGAGCAGGAACAAAGTCTGGTGGATGGGCTGTGAGGCTGCCCTTGCCTCATTTTACCACGGGGTGCCAACATAGTTCTTTGCATTTATCTTCATTGCCAAACCCTACCACAGTCTATCTCAGGATAATATTGCCTTGACAAATGCTCGGAACGAGTGGAAATGTTGGCAACTGATTGTATTGACTTTTTCAGAAAAATTAATAAATAAATATTTATAAATTGTTACACAATCCGTATGTGTGCCAGAATTAATCCCTATATCCTGCTTTTTCAGTGATCTGCCTCCTCTGCTTGAAGTCTTCTTTTCAAAGAAGAGTACACAGGTCGCTGAAAAAGTAGTTACTTGAAATACAAAGACTGCAGGTAGACAGAGGGCTCGGGGAATCACAGACAGGGAGTTATAGAGACTCAGTGTATTGTGAATGAAAATCTAATTAGTAGAAAATTTTATATAGTAATGAAAGAATGACAATCAAGTGGATTTCTTCACCAAAGGAATCAATTTTCTCAGTATTAGAGCGCCATTACAGCCATGTCTTTACATTACAAAATTGTATACACAGGTTTTCTTTAAGCTACTTTTTCAAACTCCCTAATACAATTGGATGTAAAAGCAATTATAGAGTCAGACAAACTACATCCACTTACCTCACGTTTATGGCTATAGAGAGTCATGTCTATTAAAAGCACAGGATTTTAATAGCAGTGTAATGTGTCAATATGCATTTTCATTAGATTTTCATATTCAGGAAAGTATCTAATGAAAATGTAATCATTTTGGAATGTATGTTTAAAAAAGTTTTAATAAGTTTTCTGTTCAGTCCAGATGGCTGGAGTGCCAAGTTAATTTATTTAATACAAACTAAATGAATCCCGGGAGGCAATCAGACAATGAAAGAGATGGAGACTGTACACAAAGTTATTTAGTTAAGCTCAGCTAAATATTAGAAAGGCGAAATACCAACCTAAATGTTATTCAGCTCTACAGCTTTAGATTTTTATCCCTCTGGTATTTGCCATGCTTGAAAGAGATTTTTTAATGGCCTCTAATTAAGACGACCCCCCAAAAAATTCCTTTCTTTTCATCTGAGACTGAAAACCAGAAAGGAAAGGTCAAGAGTGAACGCTAACCATTAAAGCAGACAGCTGTTCCTATTTTAGAAAACTAGCCTTAGAAATGTTTCTTCATCACAGTATACGGAATAGCATCCTAAAGGTTCACCTGGAGCAGTCCAACTCCAAACCATAAAAGCTTAATTATAAAGACATCAACACCCTTTATAAAAATATCAATACCCTTTGAGGCATCCACTTGAAAAGGAATGAATATTTTACCTCAATTTCGTAGCAAAAATTTTCCAAAGCAATTTTGCCCATTAAGTTTCTTTCTATTTATGAAGATTTAAGTGTTAAGTTCAAAACATAATGATCACAAAAGAGATTTGTTGTACTTTTGCTATCTTTGTCCTGAGGAAGGAAGCTGTGTCTTCTGAAATGCGTTGACTTATGCAAAATTAAAGCTACAATTATCTCCTACTTCCTTGATCGACTAGTCATTGGCGTGGCTTGGACACCCAATTCTACTACTCTCCTTTATCTGCGATACCCGGGGACCGCTGCCGTGACTGTGGAGTTACATACATGCTATTATAGGCGTTGTGACTGTCACAACCCCTATAGGTGAGTACCATTACCCCTCTTGACACCCCCCCAATCTACCGGGGTAAGACCCTATTGCGCTTCTTTTTCCAGTTTTTTTCTGTTTCATCAAATAAAAGTACCTGGGTCATCTGACCATTTTTCAGTATCAATAGTCCACTATGTAAATGATATACAGATTGAGTTATTTAGCTGTGCTAATGGCTAGAAAATGTTTACTTAGTGTCTAGAGACTCATGTGGGACAAAATGAATTCAACTCTTACTTCTTGTCAGTCATTTAGACTGTAAAATTATCTTCAATTTTGTTATAGATAGAGTTATAATAATCAAAATCTAGGGGCCTTCAATCTCTGCTTGCACCACCAGTTGTTAACAGGTAATATTAACCAGAGTAAAAATTAGGGACAAAATTAAGGTTTAATTACATTTAATCATCCTACCTTCACTGACCTCAGGCAAAGGATTAGTGAACGGTCTACTAGACTTTTTTACAGCATCGCCTTTGCCGAATATCAGTGTCAAACTCTAGAAAAATATTCATATTGTCTCTTCAGGGAGGAAGGAGATGAGATCTAGTGCCACCTATTGGAAGTAGCAATCCTAAAAGTCAAAAGTGACCCTTTAACGAGCCTTTTCATATGAGTTAGGATTTATGCCAGATCAGAACCTCAATTTGCAGACATAGTGATTCGGGGTGATTGCCCCTCGTCAGTGCAAAGTATGAGATCGGACCTAGCTATATGAGAAGCTAGAGTGGTGTCTAAGGGGAAAACTTTTCTCCTTGTGGAGACTGACAAACCAATCTGACTGCCAGTGGGGAGTCATGGAAGTAGTAATCTTTCAATAGGTGGCACTAGAGTTCGTCTCCTTCCTCCCTGAAGAGACAATTTGAATATTTCCCAGCATTGCAGCTATAAGAATCCTCACTGGCAGCCAGATTGGTTTGTCTTCCTGCGATCTCCGGTGGGCGCTTCCAGCAAATATGCTCTACACTGTCCTCCCCTCCTTCTGAACGACACTCACACATCAGATAGAATACACACACTCATACACACAAACACACTCACACACACACTCATGAGATTGCACATACAATCGCGTGTGCATACACTCACCACATCCAGTGATACCACTTGCTCCCAGCCAGCAGGGGACTCTGTTCTCTTGTCTCTATAATGCGTTTTACTGCTGGGTCCTCTATGCGTGCCACCTGTAGGTCCTGGCAGTCCACTGCACAGCGTCCCAGGTTCTTATACCGCCCAAATGCAATTAATATCACTGGATGTGGTGAGTGTGTGCAATCTGATGTGTGATTGTGTGTGTGTGCGATCTTGATGCGTTCCACTGCTTCTGGTCGGCGTATGGTGAATATTATCGCGCGGTCTTCTGTCTTCTTTTTTCTCTCTTTTGGGGGTGTCTGCTTTCTATAATGAATGTGTCTGCAGTATTCTTAAACTTTTTTAGCTGCGTGGACACTTCATTATTGAACCACGACTAGGTCTTATTTTCGGGAATAGGTCTTATATTTAAGCCTTGCTAAAAACTCCTGTTAGGCCTTATTTTTTGGGGGAAACATGGCATGCTGATAAATGATGGTGCTGAATTATTTGGCAAATGTAGGCTTTTATTCCTGCTGTTATCCTTTCTAGCCTTTAAATGTCCACTAGTGTTTGGTAAACTAACAGTTAAAAAATTATACAATATAGCTAATTAGCTCATTTTTTAACTTTCCTGTCCCCTTAAACAGATCCACTAGTAAAACAAGTTGTAATATGTTAAGTTGGCCATTAGAATAAATAATAAATATATGTATGCCAGTTAAGAGTAAATGTGTTTAATATGTACAAAATTCAATTCATAACATATCTGTTTCTTAATTGATTACTTGAGACTTGCTATGCTAATTTTTAAAACACATGGGATATTTTGTGCAGTAAATTAATTCTGCCAGTTTAGCATCTCCGACTGTTCAAAAACTGTTTTGCAATTTTCTGCCTTCTCCAGCAATTATCCAAGAAAATGTCCTTCTAAAAGAGAATGGGGAATGAGTATCAGCTTCTTAGAATTGGGGCTTTTTCTTTTCATGTGGTCGGATGAAAGGTTTGAAAGCAATTTCACCAGATTTAAAATTAAGCACATTTGCATTTGTTGTAATTAGAAGCAGTTAATTAGTCATGCAAATATTCACATATTCCTGAAGTACACAATATTCCTCTGATGTTGCATTGATGTGACACTACAAAATAAGAGTTTGTATGTAATATAAGATAAAGTTTTGTTTAACCTTTGCATTAAACTGTCAATAAATTATACCTGGAACTTAAACTTTGATTTCACCTTTCATCTAAATTTACTTCTGGAAAACCCCTTTAAGTATCCTTCTTAAAATATTCAAATACCTTTTTAAGTTATTATCAAATATATCTCTTATGAAAAGTGTACAAAGAAGCATGAAGAATATAATTTTGTTAAAAGGGTTTTAAATTTTAATATTTATTAATCTATTGGTTTACTGTTCATAAAAACAACAAAATGGTTGTAATTACCCACAGCCGCTCCAGCGCTGATTTACCACTTTTTTGATGAGGTAACAACTACCGTGTTTCCCCGAAAGTAGGACCCCCCCGAAAGTAAGGCAGGGTGGGGGTTTCGGGGGGGTCCGCCAATGTAGGGCACCCCCCGATTGTAAGGCAGGGTAGCGGGGGGGCCCGGGGAATGTAAGGCCGCCTATGGGTGGTGGTCGCGGTGTTACTTACCGCTGCCGCTGTTCCCTCGCTCCATCCTTCCTGCTCGATGCTGATTGGCCGATCAGCCTGTTCATCACAGGCTCCCTGCTGGCCATCAGCTCGAGCTGTGATTGGCCAGTCAGCCGGCTCGCAGCTGATTGGCCGAATCAGCCGCGACGTCACCGCCTGCAGGCTCGCTCCGATTGGTCCAGCGTCCCCGGCATCCGAATCGTCAGCCCGGCACCGCAGAGGAGATTGAAAACAGAAGGAAAGTAACGGTAAGTTCCGAAACTCTCTCTCTGTGTGTGTGTGTGTGTGTGTGTGTGTGTACGGTATGTGTATATGTATGGGTGCCGTATGGGGCTGTATGTGTCAGTGTGTGTACGGTACCGGTACGATATGTGTGTGGGTGCCGTGTGGGGCTGTACCGGTACCGTATGTGTCAGTGTGTGTGGTGGCAGGGTGGGGGGCAGAACCACTGTATGGGGAGGCTGCAGGGGGGAGGATGGGGTGGATGCCGGACTCTCAAACAATGGGGAGGCTGCAGGGGGGAGGATGTGGTGGATGCCAGACTGTGAAACAATGGGGAGGCTGCAGGGGGGAGGATGGGGTGGATGCCGGACTCTCAAACAATGGGGAGGCTGCAGGGGGGAGGATGTGGTGGATGCCGGACTGTGAAACAATGGGGAGGCTGCAGGGGGGAGGATGGGGTGGATGCCGGACTCTCAAACAATGGGGAGGCTGCAGGGGGGAGGATGGGGTGGATGCCGGACTGTGAAACAATGGGGAGGCTGCAGGGGATGTTGTTGAAAATTGTTTTTTTTCCAATGTAAGGCCTCCCCCGAAAGTAAGGCAGGGTGGGACTTTTGGGGGTAAAATTAATGTAAGACAGGGCCTTACTTTCAGGGAAACACGGTAGTGATGGGCAAATAATGAAATATTCAGATTCTGATTATTGGTCTGGAATATTTTGCATTATTCGTGTTTTTGTCACAAATAAGAAATCTAATGAAAGTCAATGGGAAACTCGAAAAATTTTCCAGTGGACCCTCCCAGGATATCTGGTGAGGCTGTAAAAATGGATGGAAAAATGCTGGAATTGAATGGGAACAACATGGGAAAGATGTCTGGATGCATTTCTGAAACACAGGTCACTTCTGGAAACAATATTTTCAGAGGATTACGCCACTTTGACATGCAGTCCCCTGCCTATTTGTAATACCAGCACAGGTAAATTACACTGTGTGGAGAATTATTAGGCAAGTGAGTATATTGATTACATGATAATTTTTATACAGTACAGACCAAAAGTTTGGACACATCTCATTCAAAGAGTTTTCTTTATCTTAATGACTCTGAAAATTGTAGATTCACATTGAAGGCATCAAAACAATGTATTAACACATGTGGAATGAAATACTTAACAAAAAAGTGTGAAACAACTGAAAATATGTCTTATATTCTAGGTTTTTCAAAGTAGCCACCTTTTGCTGTGACTACTGCTTTGCATACTCTTGGCATTCTATTGATGAGCTTCAAGAGGTAGTCACCAGAAATGGTTTTCCAACAGCCTTGAAGGAGTTCCCAGAGATGCTTAGCACTTGTTGCCCCTTTTGCCTTCACTCTACGGTCCAGCTCACCCCAAACCATCTCGATTGAGTTCAGGTCTGGTGACTGTGGAAGCCAGGTCATCTAGCATAGCACCCCATCACTCTCCTTCTTAGTCAAATAGCCCTTACACAGCCTGGAGGTGTGTTTGGCATCATTGTCCTGTTGAAAAATAAATAATGGTCCAACTAAACGCAAACCGGATGGAATAGCATGCTGCTGCAAGATGCTGTGGTAGCCATGCTGGTTCAGTATGCCTTCAATTTTAAATAAATCCCCAACAGTGTAACCAGCAAATCACCCCAACACCATCACACCGCATGCATGCTTCACGGTGGGAACCAGGCATGTAGAGTCAATCCGTTCACCTTTTCTGCGTCGCACAAAGATATGGTGGTTGGATCTAAAGATCTCAAATTTAGACTCATCAGACCAAAGAACAGATTTCCACTGATCTAATGTCCATTTCTTGTGTTCTTTAGCCTAAACAAGTCTCTTCTGCTTGTTGCCTGTCCTTAGCAGTGGTTTCCTAGCAGCTATTTTACCATGAAGTCTCCTCTTAACAGTTGTTCTAGAGATGTGTCTGCTGCTAGAGCTCTGTGTGGCATTGACCTGGTCTCTAATCTGAGCTGCTGTTAACCTGCGATTTCTGAGGCTGGTGACTCGGATAAACTTATCCTTCGCAGCAGAGGTGACTCTTGGTCTTCCTTTCCTGGGACGGTCCTCATGTGAGCCAGTTTCTTTGTACCGTTTGATGGTTTTTGCCACTGCACTAGGGGACACTTTCAAAGTTTTCCCAATTTTTTGGACTGACTGACCTTCATTTCTTAAAATAATGATGGCCACCCGTTTTTCTTTACTTAGCTGTTTTTTTCTTGCCATAATACAAATTCTAACAGTTTATTCAGTAGGACTATCAGCTGTGTATCCACCAGACTTCTGCACAACACAACTGATGGTCCCAACCCCATTTATAAGGCAAGAAATCCCACTTATTAAACCTGACAGGGCACACCTGTGAAGTGAGAACCATTTCCGGTGACTACCTCTTGAAGCTCATTCTATCCTGCGCACATTGTGGCAGGCTTCTTTTCCAGGTGTTCACTCGCCGGCTTCAGACGCAGTGCGCGTCTGAAACTGACAAGGAGAACCCGGAAGAGAAGCCTGCTGCAATGGTAAGTATAAACGCGCGCAGGATAGAATGAGCGATGGAGACGTCGCTCATGTGACTCCATGGTATCACACCCACAGGGCCGTGATATCACGGAAAGTATGCAGACCTCCATAGAGCAAGGCGCCGGCCATGTGGCCAGCGGCTCTTCTAATTTACATAGGAAATATGAAGGTAATAAAATATTTTTTATTACTTTCATAGTATAGAATTTTACAACACAAGGATTGGTAGGGAGGTGTAATTAGGGCACACATGCGTCTGCTGATAGGTCAGAACGCATATTCTAGGTGACAGGTTCCCTTTAATTATTAGGCAACTTCCTTTCCTTTGGCAAAATGGGTCAGAAGAGAGATTTGACGGGCTCTGAAAAGTCCAAAATTGTGAGATGTCTTGCAGAGGGATGCACCAGTCTTGAAATTGCCAAACTTTTGAAGTGTGATCACTGAACAATCTAGCGTTTCATGGCAAATAGCCAACAGGGTCGCAAGAAGCATGTTGGGCAAAAAAGGCGCAAAATAACTGCCCATGAATTGAGGAAAATCAAGCGTGAAGATGCCATGATGCCATTTGCCACCACTTTGGCCATATTTCAGAGCTGCAACATTGCTGCAGTATCAAAAAGTACAAGGTGGGCCATACTCAGGGACATAGCCAAGGTAAGGAAGGCTGAAAAACGACCACCTTTGAACAAGAAACATAAGATGAAACGTCAAGACTGGGCCAAGAAATATCTTAAGACTGATTTTTCATTTTTTTTTATGGACTGATGAAATGAGAGTGACTCTTGATGGGCCAGATGGATGGGCCAGAGGCTGGATCAGTAAAGAGCAGAGAGCTCCACTCCGACTCAGACGCCAGCAAGGTGGAGGTGGGGTACTGGTATGGGCTGGTATAATCAAAGATGAACTTGTGGGACCTTTGAGAATAGAGTGAAACCCAACTCCCAGACTTACTGCCAGTTTCTGGAAGACAACTTCTTCCAGCTGTGGTACAGGAAGAAGTCGGTATCGTTCAAGAAAAACATGATTTTCATGTAGGACAATGCTCCATCATATGCATCCAACTACTCCACAACGTGGCTGGCCAGTAAAGGTCTAAAAGAGGAAAAAATAATGTCATGGCCCCCTTGTTCACCTGATCTGAACCCCATAGAGAACCTGTGGTCCCTCAAAATGTAAGATCTACAGGGAGGGAAAACAGTACACCTCTCGGAACAGTGTCTGGAAGGTTGTTGTGGCTGCTGCACGCAATGTTGATAGTAAACAGATCAAGCAACTGACAAAATCTATGGATGGTAGGCTGTTTAGTGTCATCGTAAAGAAAGGTGGCTATAGGTCACTAATTTGTTTTGGGTTTTGTTTTTGCATGTCAGAAATGTTTATTTCTAAATTTTGTGCAGTTATATTTGTTTACCTGGTGAAAATAAACACGTGAGATGGGAATATATTTGGTTTTTATTAAGTTGCCTAATAATTCTGCACAGTAATAGTTACCTGCGCAACAGATATCCTCCTAAGATAGCCAAATCTAAAAAAAAATCACTCCAACTTCCAAAAATATTAAGCTTTGATATTTATGAGTCTTTTGGGTTGATTGAGAACATAATTGTTGATCAATAATAAAAAAAAATCCTCTAAAATACAACTTGCCGAATAATTCTGCACAAAGTGTAGACAGATGGGGGCTGCAGCCCGCAACTGTGCTTTTTATCTTGGCTGGTTATCAAAAATAGAGGCTCCCACATGATTTTTTTTTTCTCATTATTTAAATAAACAATGAAAAAAACAATGTGGGCTTCTGCCCATTTTTGATAACCCAGAGCAGATAAAGCAGACAGCTGGGCACTGGTATTCTCAGGCTCAGAAAGTCAATGTATATTTGGCTCTCCCCAGCCTAAAAATAACAGCCCACATCCACCTCACATTTGGCACATCCATTAGATATGCCAATTGTGATGCTTTACCAGGCTCATTCTGATTGCTCTGATACAGTGGCAATTGGGGTAATATATGGGGTTGATGTCAGCTGTGATTTGTCAAAAATCACAGCTTCCAGCAAGCCCTGGGTTGATAAAGGAGAGGTGTCTATGAGACCTCCTCAATTACCAACCCTGTAAGTAAAAAGAAATAAAATAGAAACACACACAAATCCTTAATTTTAAATAATAAAAAACACACCTTCTTTCACCAATTTATTTATCCCCAAAATACCCCCACTGGTCCAACATAATTTACATGACATCCCACAACTATCCCGGTTCTACTACATCCAGAAGCTGCAGTGATGGAAAAAGCGAAGATCACTGCAGCTCCTGGGGGACACACTGAAGGCAACGGGGAACCCAGCTGTGACAAGCATTAAAGGGAACCAAACATCAGGATTTTGGCATATAAGGTAAAGCCTGTGCAGCACTGGCACTATCAGGCACAGGCTATACATATCATTAGTGGGCAGCTCGGATGTTTAGGCTGTGAAATCCAAGTTTATGAAGTTTGAAAATTCATCCACTTTTTGATAAGATAATAGAAAGATAATTTTTGAACAGATAATATCCGGACGGGTTATGCACATGATTCCCGCCCTCCCCCCCCTACCCCGCCGCCTGTTCCTCCCTCTCTCTGGCTGTAGGCAAATTTCTCTATTCAGAAACATGGCGTCGGAGTTGGCACCTGTGCATAGCGCTTATCTCTGGCGCCATGTTTTTGAAGCCCGCATTACTCAGTTTTGTGCCTGCGAGGGCGGCGCATGCGCCCTCGCTTCTTCAGATCTCGTTATGACCGCGGGAGCGCGCACGGTCACAACAGGACTGAAGAACAGCTGATCTTACCGATTAGCTGCAGCAGACGATATCGTAACTGCAGTATGTAAGGAAACCACAGATGTCTGTTGCCAGATATTGCTTTATGATGTGGCCCTTTCTCCAAATTAGAAGTTTCAGAGATTTATGTTGTATATTCAAGAGGTCTTTCCTTCATGTTTAGCTGAAGTTGGAATGATTATTTGGAATAGCTTAAAATGTTTCTTCACATGCTTCATCACAAACACCCAGTCTCCAGGCTTTAGTGAATGACTCATCTCCAATCCTTTTGGATCATTTACAACATCATCTTCTTGGTTACTGTGTTTGCATTTTCCTTTTCACAAGTTCAGGTATTGGGCCATCTCAAAGAGATTTATAGAGTCAAGGACACACTCATGTGCCCGAACCTGAATAGCCATATGTAATCAATCTGCAGTCACTGGAACAAGAGTCTAAAGGGTGCTTTACACGCTGCGACTTCGCTAGTGATTGCTAGCGATGTCGAGCGCAATAGCACCCGCCCCCGTCGCTCGTGCGACATTTGGTGATCGCTGACATAACGAACATCATCGCTACGGCAGCGTCACACGCACATACCTGGTCAGCGATGTCGCTGTGACCGCCGAACAATCCCTCCCTCAAGGGGGAGGTGGGTTCGGCGTCATAGCGACGTCACTGCGGCGTCACTAATCGGCCGGCCAATAGAAGCGGAGGGGCAGAGATGAGTGGAATGTAACATCCCGCCCACCCCCTTCCTTCCTCATTGCCGGTGGACGCAGGTAAGGAGATGTTCCTCGTTCCTGCGGTGTTACACATAGCGATGTGTGCTGCCGCAGGAACGAGGAACAACATCGTACCAGTGGCTGCAGCGATATTAAGGAAATGAACGACGTGTCAACGATCACCGTATTGGAACGATTTTGCGATCGTTGACCGTCGCTCATTAGGGTTACACGCTGCGATGTCGCTACCAGCGCCGGATGTGCGTCACTAATGACGTGACCCCGACGATATATCGGTAGCGATGTTGCAGCGTGTAAAGTACCCCTAAGGCTGCATCAGTGCAGGACTTTACCTGGGCTATGGAGTGTACAGACAGCACAGGCAGAACCATACACAAGAGGAGAAGAAAAAGAAAAATCCAGCTCCCGCAGTAATAGTATATAATGGCATTCCAGACTTCTTATATTACAAAAAATATTTTTATTTCAAACATTAAAAAAAACACATAATAATCGCTGTCCTACGCGTTTCGACCGGTTTGCTCTTACTCATCACTTTGAGTAGGAGTAAACTGCTCGGAACGCGTAGGCCAGCAATTTTTATTTCTTTTTCTTCTCCTCTTGCATACTTCACCTGTGTACTGGCTCAGGAATTTCTGTGCACAGCACCCTTGGAGGTATTATCCATTCAAATACTTGATGGACAGGTGAGCTGCCTTCATTTACTCCTGAATGAACTGGATGATGGGAGTAATTCCTGTATCAACACTTCTTAATAGTTGGTCACCACATATCCCGTGTGTGGACTTCTTCTAAGGCCCCCTTCACACGTCCGTGATACACGTGCCTGTTTGGTCCGTTTCCGTATATACCGGAGACACGGCCAAACGTGCACCAATGTTAATCTATGATTGTGGTCACACGTGCGTTATTTCATTATGTCCGTGTGTGCGTGTCCGTGATCCATATGTGTTTGCGTTTTGCACGGATGCATGTCCGTTATCTGCACGGAGCACGCACACGTGGACACAATGAAAGTCTATGGGTATGTGCACACACGTTAGTAAACACGTATACATCTACCTATAGTCCGTGTCCGTTTGGTGTTTTTATTTCTAGTGATGTCGGCTATTCTTTCTATTTCTGTGTATGTCGGTCAATCTCCCTGAGTCCGTCGGTCTCTCTGTCGGTCTCTCTGTCCCTCTCTCACAGTCTGTCGGTCAGTTTCCCCCCCTCTCTCATACTTACCGTTCCCCGATCCCCGGCGCTGCACGGCGTTCACACTGCTGCGGCGGCTTTTACTATTTTGAAAAAGCCGGCCGCTCATTAAACAATCTCCTATTCCCTGCTTTCCCCGCCCACCGGCGCCTATGATTGGTTGCAGTGAGACACGCCCCCACACTGAGTGACAGGTGCCTCACTGCACCCAATCACAGCAGCCGGTGGGCGTGTCTATACTGTGCAGTAAAATAAATAAATAAATAATTAAAAAAAACGGCGTGCGGTCCCCCCCCAATTTTAATGCCAGCCAGATAAAGCCATACGGCTGAAGGCTGGTATTCTCAGGATGGGGAGCTCCACGTTATGGGGAGCCCCCCACCCTAACAATATCAGTCAGCAGCCGCCCAGAATTGCCGCATACATTATATGCGACAGTTCTGGGGCTGTACCCGGCTCTTCCCGATTTGCCCTGGTGCTTTGGCAAATCGGGGTAATAAGGAGTTAATGGCAGCCCATAGCTGCCACTAAACCCTAGATTAATCATGTCAGGCGTCTCCCCGAGATTCCTTTCATGATTAATCTGTAAATTACAGTAAATAAACACACACACCAGAAAAAATCCTTTATTAGAAATAAAAAACACACACATATACCCTGGTTCAACAATTTAATCAGCCCGAAAAAGCCCTCCATGTCCGGCGTCATCCAGGATGGTCCAGCGTCGCATCCAGCTCTGCTGCATGGAGGTGACAGGAGCTGCAGAAGACACCGCCACTCCTCTCACCTCCACGCAGCAACTGAGGTTGTGTTTGGAGTGTTGGAGTAAACTGGAGTGTGGGTCAAAACTCACACAAACAGAAGGACAACATACAAATTCCTTGTAGATGTTGTTCTTAAAGGCAAACTGTCAGGTGCAATATGCATTCACAACCACGAGCAGCTCTGGGTGCATATTGCTAATCCCTAACTGTCCCTGTATCTAGTAGCATAAAGAGATTTTTGGAAAAAGTATTTCTAAAGATCCTGGATAATATGCTAATGAGCGCAGGGATTAGTCGCAAGGGCGTTAGTTTCTGCACTCATTCCTCCCTCTTAGCATGTTGCACGCCTACAGGGGCGTGCAAACATGCTATTTAATGCCCATTGCCTAGTGTCATCATCGGCAGTGATGCACAAACCTGTGTCTGTGGCACCACTTCAGAAGCCGAGCTTAGGGTCAGTGCACATGGATCAGAATGCCCGGCACTTCCAGTTATGCACATTATGAAGCCGGGTGTATGTGTCCTGGTTTCAGAGAGATCTAGTATGGTGACTTCTGATCCATGCGGTGCAACGAGGTGGTACAACGAACACAGGTACGCATGTCACCGCTAATAATGACACTGGACCATGGGCATTGAATAGCATGTTAGCATGCCCATGTGGGTGTACTATCATGCTAAGAGGGTGGAATGAGCGCTGAAACGAATGCCCTTGTGACTAGTCCCTGCACTCATCAGCATATCATAAAGGATCTTTAGAAATACTTTTTCTAAACATCCCTTTATCTATACTAGTGTATACAGGGACGGTTAGGCAGGGAATAGCAATATGCACCCAGAACTGCTCGTGGTTCTGGGTGCATATTGGACCTGACAGGTTCCCTTAAATGGGATTTGCATCCAAAACCCTGCAAAGCAAATATGCTACCGTAATCACTGAGTTACTGTGACACAAGTGTATAAAACCAAGCACTTAGCAAGACACTTTTAGAAACATTTCTGAAAGAATGGATCAACTCATGAAATTTCTTCACTCCTAAATATTCATTGATCAATCCTGATTGGTATTATCGAAAAGTTCAAGTGTTTAAAAACCACAGCAACTCAGCCATAAATTGGAAGACATCATGACGTTCTAGAATGTTGAGTCGCATAGTTTAGGCCTTGTGCGCACTAGGCGTTTTTGCCGCGTTTTTAGCGGCATTTGTTACCGCGTTTTTGTGCTGAAAACACAGAGACATTGCTTCCCCAGCAATGTCTATGGGTTTTCATAAGTGCTGTCCGCACACAGCTTTTTTTTGTAGCTGCGTTTTTGTGGTGACCACAAAAATGCAGCATGTCAATTATTTCTGCGTTTTTCACTGCGTTTTTCACCCATTGAGTTCAATGAGATGTTCAACAACGCAATGAAAAACGCATATAGCCGCGTTTCTATGACTAAAAACGTAGCTATAAACGCAAGGGGTGGGCAGTACAGTGACGTGTACAGGAAGAGGATTCCTTCTGTTGGTAAACACAGAAGCAGGAATCCTCCCGGTACCGTCACCGCTGCGTTCACCTCCCGTTCTGTGCATGTCAGCTCCGTGCGGCGCCATGTCTGGGCGGGAGGTGGAGGCAGCGGCGAAAACCAAAGTGAACAGTAGAAAAAAAAAATGTCATAAATACTCACCTGTCTGCAGGGTCCCGGTGCCATGCCCGCTCCCAGCTCCTGTCCCGGTACCGCCGCTCTGGCTGTGTGCAGTCTCCCCAGGGCAGGACCTTGCTTGCAGGACCTGGCGGTGGATCACCTGATGCAGTCACCTGACGCATCAGCTGATCGTAGTCTCGCTGGCTTTTTCGCGTCCGGCCGGCTATCAGCTGATCCTGCCGTCAGGGGACTTCATCAGCTGATTACCGGCAGCTCCTGCAGCGATCGGACGGGATCAGACTCCTGTCCAATCGATCGCTCCAGGAGCTGCCGGTAATCAGCAAAGCACATAAGTGAGTATTATTTTTTTTTTCTACTGATGCATCAGCTGATTGTATAATCGGCTTTTATACAATCAGCTGATGTGTGATGGGATTCAGGCACTTGATCCTGACACATCATCTGATCGCTTTGCCTTCCAGCAAACCGATCAGATGATATTGGATCCGGATTGGACAGCGCGGGACCCTGACCCAGGATTACTGCGGAGGGAGGTTCTTTATTTCAATAAAGATGGAGTCACTAATTGTGTTGTGTTTTATTTCTAATAAAAATATTTTTCTGTGTGTTGTTGTTTTTTTTTTTTTTATCTTTACTAGAAATTCATGGTGGCCATGTCTAATATTGGCGTGACACCATGAATTTCGGGCTTAGGGCCAGCTGATAATATACAGCTAGCCCTAACTGCATTATTACCTAGCTAGCCACCCGGCATCAGGGCAGCTAGAAGAGTTGGATACAGCGCCAGAAGATGGCGCTTCTATGAAAGCGCCATTTTCTGGGTCGGCTGCGGACTGCAATTCGCAGTGGGGGTGCCCAGAAATCTTGGGCACCCTGCACTGTGGATTCCAATCCCCAGCTGCCTAGTTGTACCCGGCTGGACTCAAAAATTAGGCGAAGCCCATGTCATTTTTTTTTTTTTTAATTATTTCATGAAATTCATGAAATAATTAAAAAAAAAGGGCTTCTCTATATTTTTGGTTCCCAGCCGGGTACAAATAGGTAGCTGGGGGTTGGGGGCAGCCCGTACCTGCCTGCTGTACCCGGCTAGCATACAAAAATATGGCGAAGCCCATGTCATTTTTTTTTTCTTTTTGGGCAAAAAACTGCATACAGTCCTGGATGGAGGATGCTGAGCCTTGTAGTTCGGCAGCTGCTGTCTGCTCTCCTGCACACACTAGTGAATGGAGGATGCTGAGCCTTGTAGTTCTGCAGCTGCTGTCTGCTCTCCTGCATACACTAGTTCTGCAGCTGTCTGCTCTCCTGCATACAATGAACATTTTGAAGAAGGAAATGACATCAGACCTTTTTTTTTTTCATCAACAATCTTTAATGGCATTGTGCACTGATTAAAAACGCAGTGAGCAAAAACGCAGCAAAAAACGCACCAAATCGCGGCAAAAACGCATGCGTTTTTGCCGCGTTTTTTAGCCGCGGGTGCGTTTTTTGAGACAAAAACGCACATAAAAACGCAGCGTATAAAAGTCGCATTTGCTGTGCTGTCTCAATAGAAAGTCTTCCCAGAAAAGTGGGAGTGGTTTTAGCTACAAAGAGGTCACCAGTAGATGTAATGTGTAGGTGTCCTAATACTTTTGTCCATATGGTATACAGTATGTCCACTAGGATATTTTATATTTGACAGTGTCAAAGAGCATCTGTTATTATGGCCATTCACAACACCCATTTGTATTCCATTTTTACTTGCAATCAAACCAATCATGTGCCATATATGTAATGGTGACATCAGCTACACATAATGACAATAATTGCCTGTTAGTATGATTATGCTTTGAATCAGAAATAAATGTATTTATCGAGAAATCCTTGTTCTATTTAAAACAGTTCCCTAATAGCCGGGCACTAAATTATGATACTTAGTGGAAGAGCTGGATGCTCCTCTGGGAACATTTTACATTGCATGAATTCTTTTTAATTGCCAAGGAAACAATTTTCCTTTCCATTCTTCGTTTCTTTATCAGAATGTGGCTTAGCTGAGAATTGCAAACCCAGTCTATATGTAATAACAGGCACATTTTCTATTAGACAGAAAGGTTCCCCATTAGCCGCTCTTTCTGATCTCATGCCAACGACATGACATTTCCAGGAGGGATTTTCCGGTCGTTGATTCCTATATTATTCCCAATTACCCTTACCCGGTATCAATAATACACGGACACTGCTTGCGACTTGGTAAAAAATGGCCACAGCAGCCCTTTATTGCCTATTGTTTACACACTAACACAAGGGGGCGCCGTCCAACGGGCGTCCCCAACATTTAACAATAGGTAATACCATAATAATAATACAGTACGTAATACAATACGTAACCCTGGGTAGGCCCGGTCCAGAAACCACCTTCCACCACCAAAACATGATCCCTGGCCGCAACACACACCGGGCCGGAGATGAGGTATGAATCACCTACGGATCAATACCCCCCACCTTGCAGGACCCATGCCTGCAAGATCCTTGTAACCGGAGCCACTATATCCTACAAGTGACTCTCCAATCAAATAACATTATCCGTTAAACCGCCTCTGGACCAGACCTACCCCCGCCACAGAACAGGCCACGTGACACCTTGCGTGGCCTGGACCCCCACACACCCAACGCTTGCTCCCCCAACTTGCAAGCCAAACTAACCATTAAAACCTTTCCATCTATCACTTAAACTCTGAGCATCCCATATATGCACCATCCAGCGTACCCAGTCCACCTTACTGCACCGCACTCCCCTGATCCTTGGTGGCAGGAGCCACCGGGTCCCTCTGACGGCCACTCAGGCCCACCATGCCACAAGCTCCCAAACTATACCGGAATCCACACCATGCCCCGCTGGCCTTATTATAACCAATTAAATGCAGTACCGACTGTACCATCGTCCTCCCCAGTACCGACCAAAGAACCACTGTAAAGTCACCCTGTACAGTCAGTCCTCCTCCTGTCTCCAGCTGAATTAAACCACCACTGGGGTTGAGATAAAACAACAGGATGACACTCACACTGCTTATGCTACTGGGTCACTTCGCTCCCCAAACCTAGTTCTCCCAGGAAACCGCTAAAGTGAAACCCCGCTGTAAAACGACTGCAATCCATAGCCTTGAAATTTCCCCTACAGCTGACCTTGCAGCTTCCCCAGAGCCAAATAACACTATTGGTCTCTCCTGACCGATTTATTCCGCCATCACACCCTCTGACAACAACAGAGGCTCGAGCTGTCTTCCCCAGAAAATCCCAAAATCTTCCCACATACTCAACTACCACACTAATGGACCTTCTTCATCCGAAATCAGGCCCACTTAATTTCAACGAGGCCCACACGGCCTAACGGAACCATGCTCCTCCCCAAAATTAACACGGCCCCAAAAAACAAAACAACCGCAACCATCGCCCTGTACCCCTTACTGAGTCGAAGATATTGAAGCATTACCTTCGATCCCAAGGTCCCCAACAACACCTCCAACCATAATGCATAGTCCGCTTGCCTCTGCAAACTGGACCACGACAAGCTCCCTGTACTACAATGCCCACCGGAAAATTGCAGCCACACCACTGGCCCGATTGACTCCATATGCAACTATGGGCATCAGGAGACACAACTTTACCAAACACCATGTCCGGGCCTTTCGATCTCAAGGAAAACCTTGTGACACGCAACCCCCTTTTAGCTCTCATATTAAACCCCAAGATAAATTAAAACCTTGGCCACACCATAGTATCCGCTCAAAGCCGACCACCGTGGGGCGTACCACCATTTTCCCGTAACGCACAACTGCACCTTCAAAACAAATACCTTCGTGCCGTGAGACCAGAGCACCACGACTCCCTAAGCAAACCCTTACCCAGATGCCCATACCTACCACCGGGCCAAGCATTCCTTTTTTTTTTTTTAAATTGTATATGAATATTAAATAGACTCCACCAGCCCACAGATGCCAGGAGTCCACCCATGCAAAACACCCAATAATACCAGATGGCCCTAAGCTATCCGACTTACACTCTATGCACCACAAGTACCCAATCCTCTAGTCCAAACCATAACTCGCATAGTCCCCACCCGTAATCACGGCTGTCCGAAGAACTCCATTATTCCGTCCGCAGCCCACCATTGCTGATTAACCGAGTTCACCCACAGCAGCCCAAAGCTGCCCAGCACCTACATTAACACCAATTCAGTCACGCTGGACTCAACATTCCTCCCAGCACCAACCTCCACAATGGGATAACATTCTGACTAGCCACAAATTAACCCCATGTTACCATTGATGCGGTTGCAAACCTACAAACCCATTACAGCAACCAACACTTCACCTTCTCCTACATTTCCGCTCTCCTTTATTCACTTATCCACAGCAACCCTTGCGCCATACCGGGGCCCCGCACCTACACATCACTCACAAAAAACCCCTGAAAACTCCTCGAACACACCGTACCGCGGGACCCCTCGCCCCTTTACCTTACCCACCATAATTCATCCAATAAGAACCACCATGCATCAGAAGATTAATAATGAAACACCCCAGCAAACCTTCAATAACTGCGCCGTCTCACCCGCTCACATGTGCCGCAATCATCAGCCCCCTTAACCAAGTCTCACAAGACCTAAACTGCGGTAAACGCCGAACCTCGCCATCCCCAACCTGCAACTGTAACCACTGGACCTGACGCCACCTGCACCCTCACGGCCCCGCTGCCATGAGACCACCCCGTCCGTAACTCTGCCCCTGGCCTCCAGAACAACCAACCGACCTATGAACTAACCACATGCTCCAAACCCCCCCAGCTGCTACCCATATCTCCAGACACTACTCCACTACAGCGACTGTTCCCCCACCACTACAAAAAGGCTGAAACTTAAATTGATTACCGCGCCAGGCTGCCTCCAGAGGACGCCCTCAGATCAGCCGTCACCGTCCTTTTCGCCAGTCGTCCGTCGCTGATCCCGGGACAGTCCCTCAAGCTGCAGGCACCGAATGCCCGCCGGGTTCGCCCCCTGACGCCAGGAGCACCGTGTCCACATGCCCTGTTTGGGCCGATTGTTGCCTCCACAATGCTGGGCGCTCCCCTCCTGGGGGAAGCCGCTACTGATGAGAGCTGCACCCTTGTCCCAATGCCTGCTCCAGGATAGACAGCAGGCCTCCTGTCTCCTCCTCGTCGCCACCTGCTGCGCCCAGTCCTCCGGTCCCGATGATCCAGCCACACAGGTGAGGTGACCCTGCAGGTGCCTCCTGTCTCCTCCTCGCCGCCGCCTACTGCGCCCAGTCCTCCGGTCCCGATAATCCAGCCACACAGGTGAGGTGACCCTGCAGGCGCCTCCTGTCTCCTCCTCGCCGTCGCCTTCTGCGCCCAGTCCTCCGGTCCCAATAATCCAAGCCACACAGGTGAGGTGACCCTGTAGGCAGCCGTCCTCCGCCCCCCCGCGGAGGGAGGGGGGGGTGTTGTCCATCCACCGCCGCTGGGCGCGCTCCCTACCGGGAGCGGCCGCATCACTCAAAAAATCCAGCCTGAGGCCTCACACCGGAAGTAGGCCCCCGGGCTGGACACGCCCCCTTTTCGGCCGTCGCGGCCCTGCAGGAGATTCCTCCTGACAGCCAGAGCGGGTGCTGCAAGCTAGCGCTGCCCACCCAGCTGCGGAGGGTCCCCACAGGAGTGGGGGCTCTCACGTTGTCCTCCTCACCCCCACCTTCCCCAAAAGACCCCGGCGAGTCCTGAAACTGCCAGCACTACAGCAAAGAGGGGGGGGGGGAGGGGAAGGTGCCGAGGAGACACCCAGGCAGCCTGGGTGTAGGACTGCACTACCTGGGCGCCCTGCACCGCCATGCTGACCAGATCCGAGGATTCCTCAGGACATCATGATGGAGGTTCCCCGCCCGTCCAAGCTGCAGATCTGCGATGTCCGGATCCATCATGCTGGATGTCATGATGGAGGTTCCCCAGTCCGTCCAAGCTGTCATCCAGGAAATGCAACAGGAGGTAATGGACTCCCACCTCCTATTATATACACCATAAAGCTCCCTCCTTTCCTTCCACCACACTCCACCCCCTAACCAATCACCTTCTTTTCCTCATTCCTAAACGAACCAACACTGTTTAACCCCATCAACTCCCTACCCTCCGGGCTGTCATGTCGCCCCTACACCCTATGGGTTCCATGGCTTTCTTAAATTTGATACTATTTAATAGACGGCCGTTGAGTATCTATCCTGGTCTATACTCAGAGCCAAGCTTCTTATCCTGAATGCAGAATCATGAAAACATTTTTTTAGTTGCAATTTTTCAAAGTTATGAAAAATATTCAGTTTTTGTTGCAATCATTAAATAGCAGAAAAAATAATTTCACTGGAATTGCTGCACAATGCAAAGCAATGCAGATATACAGCAATTTAATTTTTCAAGGACTTTGAAAAGCACAGCAAATAAAAATGGACCTTAAAGAGATATTCTAATATTATTAAAATTGCTTTAGCTAGACAATATGAAAACAAGCAAGTTTACATTTGACTACTTGCTTTTTCTATCTGCTGTCATTCTCCTGAAATGAGAGTTTTTGTCTTTTGTGGTGCACAGCTGTTTTCCATGGAGCATAACCACTATTGTCTGGCCAGTATGCTCAGTAGTTACATTTAAGGAGAAGAGTTAACTCCTAATATCCCAGCCACCGCATCCAGCCTATAGATTTCTACTCAGCAGTTAGATGTGTGTGTCGCCCTGGACAAGCCAGGGGACACAGGTAACAACACACACACCCCCTCCCCCAGCAGTTCACAGCAGACATCCCCAAAGTGACCTGCTTTCTGCCTCGGGCTCAGACTGACACACCAGGTGGGCGGAGTCAGGAGATGGAGACGCCCACCCAGGAGTGAGCTGGCCTGAGGCAGGAAACAAGCCGAGACAAGTTCAGGAGTGAAGGAGAGAGGAAGTCTGCAGAGAGGCAGACGCAGACTGGGGCCTAGGTTGGAGCCTAGGGCCCCTGTGCAGAAAGACAGGCAGACGGTAGTGGCCGTCTGCAGGGAGCCGGGGAGCCAGTTGGTGGAACCGCAGGTAGCCGGGGCTGGGCGGTGGCCCCCTGCTACTGAATCGGGGAGCCAGCTGGAAACCGGAGAGCAGGAAGAGTGTGCACGGAGGCGAAGGAAAGGACTTACACTAACAACCTGGGGTCAGGGGAAAAACACCGCAGCCTCCTGTGGGACCCGTCCATCCAGCCGTTTGTTTCAACAGAGACTCTGTGTGCTTCATTGGGCTGAGTGAGTACCACCGTGCCGTGCGGCACAGCGCTGCCCCTGCGCCCCTGCACCTCCGCAGGCCCCCTACCCGCCTGCCCACCATTCCAACCCCATCACTGGGCCCTGGGATCACCAACCCCTACCCATGGAGGGGCAACACAACAACTGGCTGCTCCATACCATCACTCCCGGGATCCCCAGCCAGAGCAGCGGGGGTGTCCACATAATCACCACAACCGTGGGTGGCGTCACGGACAATAAACAATCCCCACACCCAAACCCCCTTTTCACTCACGGGCGAGGAGCGCCGCTAGAGTCCCCGGCATCCGGCCCATCGCTCGAGCCACCGAGCAGCAGCAGGCCGCGGCAGCCGCGGCAGCCGGACCCGAGCAGTGGGAGAGCGCGAAGTCCCCTCCTCCGCCCGCGACATGTGTGTCGCGGGCGGGGAGGAGGGTGTCAGCACACCGCGCTCACCCCTTCTGCTCGGGTCCGGCAGTTGCTCCTGGTGGCTCGAGCTGCGGGCCGGATCCCGGGGTGTCTCGAGCGACACTCCTCGCCCGTGAGTGAAAGGGGGGATGTTTGTTGGGATTATAGTTCGTGACGCCACCCACGGTTGTGGTGATGGCACCACCGCTGCTCAGTGTGGGGGTCCCGGGGATGGTGATGGGAGCAGCCAGGTGTTGTGTTGCCCCTCCGTGGGTAGGGGTTGGTGATCCCGGGGCCCGGTGCTGAGATGTGAAGTGTAGGGCCTGGAGGGCGCAGGGACGCGGGGGCAGCGCTATGCCTTGCGGCACTGTGGTACTCACTCAGCCTGAGACACGGACACAGTTTGTACGGTAAACCAACGGCTGGTAGGACGGTCCCACAGACGGTTGCACCTGCACTCCCGGTAGGTGACGGTGACGTCTCTCTTCCTTGCACCTGTTTGACTGATGGTAGCGGTGGATTCCCTCCGGTTACCCGCTCCCCGACTGCAATCTGGGCCGGAGGAGCTCTACACTTTGCCCGCAGGCGCTGGCCCTGGGGAAACTGGTGCCTTGGCGGTGGCGGTGTCTCCCCGGTAATGGTCGGGCTGTTGCCGTCAATCGGGACTTTGTTGCTGGGGGATCTGCGTCCCCTTCACTGACGGATTCGGCAAATTGGGCGACTCCTAGCCTTGCCGGGGTCCGAGAGGCCCCTGCCCTGGTGCTGACTGTCCTTCGGAACACTGCTCCAGACCACCGGGCACACAGCCAACGGGGTCCTTCCAGGAACTTCCAAACGGTCCCCCTCCGGACAGTCACCGCCGTCGCTGACCTTGCTGTTCTAGCCCTACACACAGCTGGGCTCTCAGGCTTCTCCTTCTCTCTGCTCTGTCACCACTTCTTGCTTTCCTCCTGTTCCACTTTCCTCTCCTTCACTTTCACTTCTTGTTGTTTACTCTAGCCCCTGCCTGGGCTACTCTGCTTCTTCACTCAAGCCCTGCCTGGGCTAATCTGCTCCTCACTCCTTCATGTCCCTGAGCTTTCTGCCTGGTTACTTCCTGCCTCCAGAGTTGTGAGCTCCTTGGTGGGCGGAGCCAACCGCCTGGCCCACCCCCTGGTGTGCATCACAGACTCCTGGAGGGAGGCAACAAGGATTTCTGGTTAGCAGGTGTGCCTACCTGGAGTGTGGGGTGTAGTGGTGTTGTTATCTGTGTCCCCTGGCTTGCCCAGGGCGACACATTCCCCCTTAGCAAAATGCAGACCGTCCGCGGGCTGCCGTCCTACACCGGTTTTATTTTTCTGTAAAAAGGGGATAACAGGGTTAAACATAACATATTCACATTTTTAATCAACTCTTCCCAAGACGGGAGGCACATTTTACTTTTAACGTTTCAACGGTGTACGGTCACGGTTTCCGCTCTCTCCCACCCAAGCAACCTGGCCCTGATGCTGCCCCTAAAACCCAGGCAGCACCCCTTGACCCACAGTCCAGCACAAGTCACCCGAGCGGGATCTGTCCTTCCCTCCAGAGGGTAGCCACCGGTCCCTTTGGTGGCTGGGCCCTGGCCTGCTCTGCTCAGGGCCCTCCCTCCAACCTGCCTCTCCGGAGGCGGCATTGCGGAAACGGTAACGGTACCCAACATATTTACAAGCCACTAACGTTTGTGGTTGCCCTGCAGAGTTCACGGGCTTGTCCATGGCTAGTTCCCATGCATTTTTAAACTTTTAACGGTCCCCACGGGGACAACGGTGCCGGCTCCAGCCGGTTGCAAATCAACAAAATAAATCAGGTGACTTCTCGGGTAATCATTTTCATTATCTTTGGCAAAACTTTTCAACTTTTTCAAACAGACAGGTGGTCCCAACGGGGACGGTGCTGCGGGCCTCCATTGCCCTACTCGGTATCTTCGTCCTCCTCACCCGGCTCGGGGTGAAAGGACATGGGCACCAGCCCCTCCAGCGCATAGCACGCACGGCGTGGAAGGATCGCCCGATACCCGTTGCCTCCGGCTCGGGGAACGTAGGTGGCCTCCAGGCCAGGCAGGGCAGCGACCCCCTCTTCCTCCTCCGACACAGACTCGGTGTCAGGCCCGGAGTCGCTATCTTCTGCCCCCGCTGCCGTCACATAGGGAGGCACACCCGACGGGCCAGGTGCGGTGCAGCGCGCGAGCGAGCAGGACGGAGGTAACACAGGAGCCAGGGGTAGACCGGGTCCCTCAGCCGCAGCGACTGGTCCCTCGGGGACACAGGGGCGTGGGTCATTTTCCAGCTCCTCCATCACGGCCTCCACTCCATACACTCGCGCCACAGCAACCAGGGCCTCTACCTCCGTGGCCCACTGCTCCATCAGCCCGTCGATCTGACTTTGGTAGCGACGGCAGATCCCCGCTGCCCGGGCTCTCAACCATGCTGCGGTTCCAGACACCGGCTCGGTAGTCTCTGCAGAACTAGGTGGGGCGGACATCTCGGCAGTTGTGTTTTCCAGGAACCCAGTCAGTCTGCAGAGTCCTGGCGTCTCTGCCTGTACAGCCGCGGCTACATGCGGCCAGCCGCCATCGCGTCCCCCTTAGCTCTTTCCGGCCCCTCCTCTCTCGGGGCGGGGTTTTGGCCTTCGCGCCTCTACTGCTCGAGAAGACGCTCGAGCGGGAACTTTTCGCGCCAAAGATGGCGACTTCTGAAATTTTTCTGCCGGATACCTCCGGCGGTAACAAGGCGCACCTCTACCAGACGGCAGAGCGGTAAGATCCTGTTCGTGACGCCAAGTTGTCGCGGGCGGGGAGGAGGGTGTCAGCACACCGCGCTCACCCCTTCTGCTCGGGTCCGGCAGTTGCTCCTGGTGGCTCGAGCTGCGGGCCGGATCCCGGGGTGTCTCGAGCGACACTCCTCGCCCGTGAATGAAAGGGGGGATGTTTGTTGGGATTATAGTTCGTGACGCCACCCACGGTTGTGGTGATGGCACCACCGCTGCTCAGTGTGGGGGTCCCGGGGATGGTGATGGGAGCAGCCAGGTGTTGTGTTGCCCCTCCGTGGGTAGGGGTTGGTGATCCCGGGGCCCGGTGCTGAGATGTGAAGTGTAGGGCCTGGAGGGCGCAGGGACGCGGGGGCAGCGCTATGCCTTGCGGCACTGTGGTACTCACTCAGCCTGAGACACGGACACAGTTTGTACGGTAAACCAACGGCTGGTAGGACGGTCCCACAGACGGTTGCACCTGCACTCCCGGTAGGTGACGGTGACGTCTCTCTTCCTTGCACCTGTTTGACTGATGGTAGCGGTGGATTCCCTCCGGTTACCCGCTCCCCGACTGCAATCTGGGCCGGAGGAGCTCTACACTTTGCCCGCAGGCGCTGGCCCTGGGGAAACTGGTGCCTTGGCGGTGGCGGTGTCTCCCCGGTAATGGTCGGGCTGTTGCCGTCAATCGGGACTTTGTTGCTGGGGGATCTGCGTCCCCTTCACTGACGGATTCGGCAAATTGGGCGACTCCTAGCCTTGCCGGGGTCCGAGAGGCCCCTGCCCTGGTGCTGACTGTCCTTCGGAACACTGCTCCAGACCACCGGGCACACAGCCAACGGGGTCCTTCCAGGAACTTCCAAACGGTCCCCCTCCGGACAGTCACCGCCGTCGCTGACCTTGCTGTTCTAGCCCTACACACAGCTGGGCTCTCAGGCTTCTCCTTCTCTCTGCTCTGTCACCACTTCTTGCTTTCCTCCTGTTCCACTTTCCTCTCCTTCACTTTCACTTCTTGTTGTTTACTCTAGCCCCTGCCTGGGCTACTCTGCTTCTTCACTCAAGCCCTGCCTGGGCTAATCTGCTCCTCACTCCTTCATGTCCCTGAGCTTTCTGCCTGGTTACTTCCTGCCTCCAGAGTTGTGAGCTCCTTGGTGGGCGGAGCCAACCGCCTGGCCCACCCCCTGGTGTGCATCACAGACTCCTGGAGGGAGGCAACAAGGATTTCTGGTTAGCAGGTGTGCCTACCTGGAGTGTGGGGTGTAGTGGTGTTGTTATCTGTGTCCCCTGGCTTGCCCAGGGCGACACATGTGCACCTCCCTTCCTCTCAGCTCCTGACAGCTGTTGTTATAAATCTTGTAAAGTTGCCAACCCACAGCATCAAGCAGTTTTCCTAATCATGGCTCTCACAGAGCTATCTCCTTGTTCTTGTTCATAATTCCTGTTATTTCAATGTTTAAATAAAGTGATAACAGTGTAGACTCCAGAACAAAATACTGGTAGATTAATATTTTACAGCAGAACTTGTGCTGAGTTTTATAGTTCTACTAATACTAAAGCTCCTTCACTCGATAGAACTGGGACTTAAGGAGTAGTGCCCATCCTGGCATAAACCAAATAGTGAAAGAAACTGGAAAGCTGTTTGCTGCTGAAGAGGCAACCTGAGATTAGCCCTTTAACTTTGAGTCCCCATGCATTATGACACCTCTATCCTACCCTTCTGCACAGTATGTACCTTGCCCCATCACAATATGATGCCACCACAGTGCCCATCCCACATAGCCTCTACTGTGCATCCCCCACATATTATAAGTTCCCCACATTACCCAGTACATGATACCCCCAATGCCTTCCATAGACATTATGATGCCCCAACAGTGTCCCCCACACAGTATGATGTATCTACAGCATTATGCACAGTCCCTCCCATAATGATACCTCCACAGTGCCCCCATTAAATTCAATTGTATTTGCATCCTAAAGGCACAAATACAATTTAAAGTGGAAGAGTGATGCCCCCAACGTGCTCCCCCATAATATTATGCTCCCATTGTCCTCCACACATTACGATGCCTCACAGTGTCCCCACACATTTTATGATATTTCTAGTGCCCCCACACCGTACAATTCTTCTAAGTTCTACCCACACAAAGTAGGATACCACAACATTGCCCCTAGTGTACCCCACATGCATTATATTGCCGAGACTTCATGCCCCACAATATCCACCACACGTAGTGTGATGCCCCATAGTGTCCCTTTCCCCCCACATTATCGTGACCTTCCACTCCACCCCACTGGCAGAGCAGATGTCTAGTCTTTGCTGTCTCTGCCTGGGTGAAGCAAGCATGATTTAATGATGACTTCACGCCTCCGGTATCAAACCTCAGATGCACAAATGTCTCTCTGCTTATATTCAACTGCATGTACATCTTAAAGACACAAATACAGTTGAAAATGAGATATACCAACAAAATCCTGGGTCAGGGGATCAGTTGGGAAGTATGATTGAATGGATTCCCTACAATTCTGTATTAAGAATGTCTCAAGGGGAGAATACTTGTGTAATAGAGCATAGTACAATTTAATTTCACCATTTCAATAAATCTTCAGTTTGCTTCCATTAAATGGGACTCTGTCAGCATCTTTTTGCTACCTTATCTGAGAGCAGCATGATGTAGGTAAAGATAACCTGAATCCAATGATGTATCACTTAGATTACTGGGTGCAGCTGTTTTGACACAACCAGAAATTTCAGATTTAGTCATGTAGCAGAGTCCAGAGAGCTTTCTCCGCCCACACCTGGCTCACAATGGAGATTGTACATTGTCAGTGAGGTGTCTATCAGGAGAGGGGGCGTGTTGGACTGGCTTGCACATGACTTTGTAGTTAGAGCAATGACAAAGGTCCAGCTGCTTAAATAAACTTAGCAATTAAACAAATCGGACTGTGACAAGACAGGCATCCCTGAATTTTCTGTGTTAGCCCTTGCAGCATGCTGGCTTTAGCTTACATAGCAAAAACCTGCTGATAGATTACATTTAATATCAGAGGCACATGGAGGTGCAGTACAGGCTCATGCTAGTCTCTTGGCACCATGTTACATATGCTTGCAACATAAATCTGTAATAAGGCCATGTGCAGACGGCTTATGTCACTGATCATGGTTTTGCTTACACATATAAAGAAATCAGGTTTTCTAATATACTTGAAGTATTGTATGGTAGTTGGGAAATCTGTATTTAGTCAGGTCAACTAAAACAAATAGGGTCTTAATTTTTCCAATTAACTATAGATATTTGTGTTCTTAGTATTCACTTTTGTGCTGTATGTCAATTTATATTCCATGCTATTAAGAAATATGGAGACTGATGGATAGCAAATTAATTAGAATTTCCAATCACATCACCACAATGACATGCCACTTTGTAATAAAAAGCTATTGAGGAATCAGTCAAGTAACCATTTAGTCATTTAGTTTTTTGATCTATGGCTGCCCTTGTGAGTACAGTGATTCTCTAAGCATGACCACGCTCAATAATCTATTTAGCGTCTGTTGCCCGACACTGTGGTAGGTAGTCTCAGGGATTGATTGTCTATTAAGGAGAGAACCATGTAAAACCAACTCAATAACATTAAATAAGCCACATAAATCATTATAACCTGAACCTTTTAGCAGATCTCAAGATGATTACTTTAGTAAAAAGCCTGTCCTACTATAAAAAGATCGCATTTATTATAAGTAAATGATATGTCCTGAACCCAGATAAATGAGGTCATTGATAAAATATTCCAACTCAGCCACCCTTGTCTGACGCACACGGTTATGTGTTGGGTGAGAATTGCTGAGTGCAGCCAGTGCTGTAACCCGGCTGGTTATTACTAGTGATCAGCGAACTGTGCGGTGATCTGGTGATCAGTACTTAGCGAGTACAGTGGAATTCAATGGAGAACTTGAGCATTTTTCCAGAAGATTTTCCGGAAAAATGCTCAAATTCCCCATTGACTTCCATTATGCTCGGTATGTGAGAACCGAGCACCCGTTTAGAGCACCCAAGCACCGAACAGATCTCTCATCACTAATTATTACTGCAACTGTCCGAGCCATAAAGGGCTGGCCTTCAGTAGTTGTATAGATTAGTTAGCTGCTGCTGACTGGTGCTCTTTAAGTGTTGGACAGCTGCAGCCAGCAATTACTTTGTAGACCATCCCATTTAGCACCCCAGCTTCCCTCTCTGGTATAAGTGTCCAGGTCATATATTAACCCCTGTTACACTCTATTTAGGACCCTGAAACTGCAAAACGAATGCAAGCATAAAATATTCTGGGGGTATGAAATATGAATTAGTTCTTATATGACACTGACAATGACACATTTGATAAATTAACGTTGAATGCTGCCCACAGCGATCAGTTTACCACAATAATATCTATATTAGACTGGACAATAAATAAAAATTGATATGATTGATGCCTATCGGTAACTTGTCTTTCCCTACATTACAATTTATCTTAGAGATTTAAGCCGGCTGTCCATGTCTTAGAGCTGTTGACTGAACACTTGTATCGTTGACAGTAATCTTTCCCTACCTCCAGCAGCAGAATGCATATGCACATTTATTACAAATAATCAGTTCATCCCACCTTATTTAATAATCAATACCTCGGCCCACCCTTGTGTTCTAGCCGCCCCTACCCCTCATGTGAAGTGTTTCTGTTTGAACTAGAAACCACAATAATTTTCCTGATCCAGTCAACGACAGACACTTGTGGTGACCAAATTATGTCAGTGGGAGTGGCTCAGTGGTTGGCACTGTTGCTCTGGGGTCCTGGATTTACATCTCACCAAGGACAACATCTTCAAATACTTTGTATGTTCTTCTCGTGTTTGTGTGGGCTTTCTCTGGGTACTTTGAGTTCTTTCAAAGTCATGCTGATAGGGAATTTAAATTGTGACTCCCAGTGGGGACAGTGATGGTAATGATGGCGCTACATAAGGAAACATGTATGGGCACTTTTGGTGAAGTGTTTTAGCATCTTTACAATATGACTATATTACTTAGTAAAATCAATAAATCTTTATTTTATCTTTTATATAGCGCTAACATATTCCACAGTGCTTTACATACATCAGGAACACTGTCCCCATTGGGGCTCACAATCTAAGTTCCCTATCTGTATGTCTTTGGAGTGTGGGAGGAAACCGGAGTACCCGGAGGAAACCCACGCAAACACGGGGAGAACATACAAACTCCTTGCAGATGTTGTCCTTGGTGGGATTCGAACCCAGGACCCCAGCGTTGCAAGACTGCAGTGCTAACCACTGAGCCACCATGCCGCCCCCTCAATGTGGACTATCACAGGGTTCTAAAATGAATGAAAAGTAAATCTCTGATGTTTTGTACTATTCTTACATTAGTTGCGAAAGTATTGGCATATTTGGTGTTTTTGCTGTTTTGCAATCTCACAACCTGGAATTTCACAGTTTTTTTTTAAAGTTTGCATCGGGTCATGTAAGGAACTGTTACGAATCGGTGCCGACGTAGCCGCAAGCAGCCTGCTGCGGTCCCTGTTGCGCCCAGGCGCTGGCTGCTGTTTTTGGCCATGCCTCAGGTTGTCCAGCTGGCTGCTTGCTCCTCCACGTCTAAGTGTGGAGAGGCGGCTAGTGCGCATGCATGCGCCAATTTACCCCAGCCAGAGCCTAAGTCCAGTATTTCACCTAGTGAGTATGCTAAGCCTGATAGTGCCATTTCTGAGGCCTAGTCCTCGGTTCAGGCTACTGAGCATGCTCCTACACTTAGTGCAAAAAGCCTCTTTGCACAAGTACTTGGACATCGTGCAGTGTCTAAGTCCTGTGTTGTGCCTACTGAGCATGCTCAGGCAGATAGTCTCATTTCTGAGGCTGTTGTTCAGGCTACTGAGCATGCTCTGGCACTTAGTGCATCAGAGGCTAGTTCCAGTAAGGACCTCACTGGGCATGTCCGAGAGGTGGCAGGCTCTGATAGGCCAACACACATCAGGTGTCCTGATGATGTGGCCACTCCGGACTGGCTCGCAGTGGCCCACCCCTATGACTTGACACCTCACCATTGGTCGTCAGACGATGACTGGTGAAGTGTTTGGGGCGTAGCTGCCATGAGGTCATCAATGACGTGGCGGTTCCGGATAGGCTACTGATGACGTCGCTGATGACATGGACTCTGCTATTGGACCCTGGAGGTGCCATTGTGGTCCACCCTGGGTTTGGGGCAGACCCAAGTTATAAAAGGGGCTGGAGACAACATGGAGGTGCGCAGTCTTCACATTTGCTCAGACAGAGCACACCTCCATGTTAGAGCCTCATTGCGGCATAAGCCTTTGTTTGGAAGTGGTTGGTAGGGTTAGGTGTCCGGTGCTTGTCACGCCAAGACACCCGTGGCTCAGCACGTTAGGGTCAGGCGCCGGGCTTCCACCTCCTACCGTCCAGTCCTGCTTGTGCAGCCCAGTGGAGTTAACTCACCCCCCTATGCTCACGGACAGCATACCCGAGGACCCCTGTGGCGTTAACAGGGTGTTCCTGGATTGGTGTGTGAACCCTATTTCCCTCCTCGGCTTCCCAGTCAAATGCTACTGGTATGACTACCTGGTCTGACGTGTCCTTCACACACATGGCAGTCGAGTGGTGACCAGAAACGCTAATCGGAGGACCACTCGGCCTAACGTGTCTTACACACGTGGCCGACAGGGCGCTGTCACAGCGGTCTTCTCGGTCAATGCTAACTGGTTACCATCCGGCCTGACGTGTTCCCTACACACGTGGTCGGAGTAGTGCCTGCTCCACCAAAACGCTAACTGGGTTGTCGTCCGGTTTGACGTGTCTCTACACATGTGACTGGTTCCCAGGTCTCCTGGGTTATCTCTGAGTCATCAGCTCTATAGTCTCCGCCTAACCCACAGGGTTCCAGCAGCTCCATTACCATCTGGAGCATGGTGGGCCCCAACTGGAGAATGGGATATATACCCCCTGCTCCTAATCTGCCGCTCCTCCCGTAACAGGAACATGCCTACACCTGTGAACATTTGATTTTCTTTTTTATTACAACGCAAACAACAAATAGTACAATATAACTGAAAACTTCAGTATGCATAACTATTTACCCCCCTAAAGTCAATAATTTGTGGAGCCTCTTTGCTGCAATTACAGCTATAGGCTATGTGTGCGCAGTGCGTTTTTCGCGGCGTTTTTGCGCGTTTTTTGGGTGCGTTTTTGGCCTCAAAACTGCAGGACTTTGCTTCCCCAGCAAAGTCTATGAGTTTTCATTTTTGCTGTCCGCACACATCTGTTTTTTTACCTGCGTTTTTGAGTTAAAAAAAAAAAATGGACATGTCAGTTCTTAGCTGCGTTTTTCTGCGTTTTCCCCCCATGCAATGCATTGGAAAAACGCAGCAAAACGCAGAGATCAAAAACGCAGCAAAACGCAGCCAAAAACGCACCAAATCGTGGCAAAAACGCATGCGTTTTTTGATGCGTTTTTTTTCAATGCAGGTGCGTTTTTGTGCGTTTTTAGCGGCCAAAAATGCACAAAAACGCAGCGTCAAAAAGACGCAGTGTGCTAACCTAGCCATAAGTTGCTTTGGATAAGTCTCTGAGCTTTCCACATCTTGCCACTGGGATTTTTTCCCATTCCTCAAGACAAAACTGCTCCAGATCCTTCAAGGTAGATGGTTTCCTCTGGTGAACAACAATCTTCAGGTGTGACTACAGATGCTCAATTGGATTAAGGTCTGGGCTTTGACTAGGCCACTCCAATACATTTACACGAATTAAACCACTCGAGTGTTGCTTTAGCAGTACGCTTTAGGTCATTGTCTTCTTGGAAGGTGAACCTCCATCTGAGTCTCAAATCACTGACAGACTGAGACAGGTTTTTCTCTAGAATATCCCTGTATTTTGCACCATCCATGTTCCCCTAGACTTAGATCATTTTCCCTATCCCTGCTGCCAAAAATATCCCCGCATCATATAACTGCGGGCACCATGTTTCACTGTGGGGATGGTGTTCTTGGGGTGATGAGCTGTGTTAGTTTGACACCAAACATAGCATTTACTTTGGTGGCCAAAAAGTTAAATTTTGGTCTTATCTGACCACAGCATCTTCCTCAATACATTTGGGGAGTCTCCCACATGTCTTTTGGCAAAATCAAGACAAGCCTTAAAATTTTTGGCTTTGAGTAAATGCTTTATTCAATCCACTTTTTGATAAAGGCCAAGAGTGTATGGCTTATTGTGGTTGTAGGGACTCCAGTCTCTGCTTGGAACTCTGCAGTTTCTTCAGGGTTACTTTTGGTCTCTGTGCTGCCTCTCTGATTAGTGGCCTCCTTGCCTGGGCTGAGAGTTTTGGTGGGCAGCCCTCTCTTGTATTTGTTGTGGTACAATGTTCTTTCCATTTGATGATGATGATGATGGATTTGATGGAGCTCTGGGAGATCATCAAGATTGGGATAATTTTATTATAACTCAATCCTGACTTATATTTCTCAATAACTTTGTCTCTGACGTGTTTGGAGATCTCCTTGGTCTTCATGGTGTTGACTGATTAGTGCTGCTTCTTGCTTAATGGTGTTGCAGCCTCTGTGGCCTTTCAGAATAGATGTGTATATACTGACAGATACCGGGACACTTAAATTGCACACAGGTGGACTTCATTTCACTAAGCATGTGACTTATGGAGGTAATTGCTTGCACCAGAAATTTTTAGGGGCTTCATAGCAAAAGAGGTGAATACATATACACATGTCAATTGACATATCCCATAAATATAATTTTTGCCTATATTTTTCTCACTTCACTTTCCCAACTTAGACTATTTAGTGCCGATACATCACACACACAAATTGGTTTACAAAACACTGGTTGTAATATAACAAAATTCAGTATGTAAAAAGACAGGGGGTGAACACTTTCTCAAGGCACTGTATATTTGTTCCAATAATCTGTAGTCATTTATCTTTTGAACTAAATAGCAAACACTGTAATTCAATGTATTTAAGGTTCCAGACAGTATAATTTTATTTATTTGTGCTGGATTGTGCAATATATGTAGTGAGGTGAAGGTACAAATAGCAATTACTAGTAAGACTAGAATAAAACATCTAATAATTACAATATTCACTCATGCATACAACAAAATGTGAGCAATCTTTCATCCATGTGTGGAAGATTGCTTGAGGTCTGTTTTACAGAAGTGTTATTATCTATGTCAGAGAGAAAGGAGAAGACAATTATGCAAATCTATACTATATTAGCCCCTTAGATTTCTATGGTCAAAATTTAAGAAGTAGAGCTATAGTTTTGGCATATATTTCAAAGATAAGCATCTAGTTATATTTTTGTAGTATTAACAGCAAGAAAACATACGAATCATTGACACATATTTCTTGCCATACACTCAGTCTAATTTGGGGCCTATCTTTTTCTGTTTCAGGTCACCTATTCCTAATTTTGTACAAATGGTCACAATTGCTGATTATATAGTAGAAAATAATTTTGTTCTATTTGGGTCAGCTTGTGTTTTCTCTTGTCAGCCATGGAGAGATTTAAGATATTTGGGGCCTAGCGTTTTCCCCCTTCATAAGAAGTCTGCAACTTCCTAATTGTCTCTATATCTTCTCCATGACTATCAATTTGGTGAATGATTTTCCACCTTCCAGAAAATAGCTCCCCTTCTCCTAAAATATTTCTTGCTGGGAAGAACATTTTGATTTTTAGGCTATCTGCTCATTTTGTGTTGTTGAAACAAAAAACACCATTCCTGGGAAACTATAGGCCCTGTTACACAAAGTGATGTCGTTAGCTAGATCGCTGAAACATCACAGGTTTTGTGACGCAACAGCGACCTCGCTAGTGATCTCGCTATGTGTGACACATAGCAGCGAATGGCCCCCCGCTGCGATATCGAAGATCATACCTGAACGTCCTGGTTCATTTTTTGATCGTTGGTATCCCGCTGGGCAGCATGTATCGCTTGGTTTGACGCCATAACAACGACGAGCGACCTCGTTGGCACACCTGGGTGGAAACCCTAAACCTCTATTGAGGTCTGAGTCGTCAGAATAGCTGCTGTGTGACAGGTCCCAACGACCGCCAAGGTCGTTATACAGATCGCCGTATCATTGCTGCGTCGTTAATTAGATCTGCCTGTTTGCCAGCTCACTAGTGACCATGTAGTGACATACCAGCAATCCTTACCAGGTTGTATCTTTCTCTTGATCGCTGGAACGTCACTACGTGTAACGGGACTATGTGAGAGCAGACAGACCCCCTACCAAACAGTGAAATAACCCAAAACAATTGTGCAATTGCACTTTTTTTGCAATTTCACCGCACTTAATAAACTACGGTATATGGTAAAACTAATTATTTCATTCAAAAGTACAACTCGTCCCACAAAAAATAAGCCCTCATATGGCAATATTGCCAAAAAATAAAAACGTTATGGCACTCGGAAGACGGGAAGGAAAAAACAAAAATGGAAAATCGCCTGGGGGTGAAGGGGTTAAAGAGTGGCACTACACATTACAGTATCTGCATTTTGGGTACCGTATATGATTTCTTCCAATTTTTTCACAGGTGTGACATCTTTTGACTAAAATGCCAAGACTGTGTATCTTGTATTTTCCTAGAATAAAGTGACTTTTATATAAAAATGATCAGCATCTGAAAATAAACTAATGATCAATTTTCATATCTTCTAGACAGTATGACGAGTAAACTAGAGGACACGAAGGAGCAGATGATACCATGAAGAGAAGGTCACAGGCCCTCTGTTGCCATCTGTTTAGTAAGTAAAATTGAACTTATGGACAGAGTGTTTACTTTCATGAATCCTTTCATAGATGAGGTAGAACAGAAGTGATTCACAGCTGAGATCTCACCCGCATGACATAAAACATCCACTTAAAGTTACCATGAGAAGGAATTCTTTGTCCTGCCATACATGGTCCATGTGCATTTACCCTTAATCTGAAATTCCTACAATCTGTTAAAGTTCTAATTAAAGTTTATCCAAGTTTACCTTCTGGTAGTAAGACGATGATGGTGATGATGATGATGATGATGATGAATGATGTTTTAGAGAGAAAAATAAGCTATAAGTTATGGCTATAACATATCAGAATATAGATAATATGTTATAGCCACCATTCAATACTTTTGATTAATTAGGTCCTGGTCCTGAAGCTCTCACTGATAAATTAAAATAGATAAGCACTTCTGCCCTTTCCTTTAAGTGTTTTATGGCTATTTAAAGCTACTGAATGGTAGATATTAAAATCAAAATTGTTTTTATTACCTGTTTTAGTACAATGACAAGTCCAGAAAAGTTGGTACAAAGCTGGAAAAGTGAGTGTTAATTAAAAATAGCAGAGACAAGGTTGTGTATAAAAAGAGCATGTTAGAGAGGCAGAGTCTTACAGAAGCAAAGATTGTTAGAAGTTCACCAATCAGTGAACAACTGCATCTAAAAATTGTGAAACAATTTCAGAAAAATGTTTCTTAATGTAAAACTGCAATGACTGAATATATTACCATCTACAGTACATAACATGTTTAAAATGTTCTGAGATTCTTGAGACATTTATATGCTTAAGGACAAGGCCAACAGTTAGCATTGAATTCTTTTGATCTATGGCACTGTTTCCCAACTCTAGTCCTCAAAAGCCACCAACAGTGCACGTTTTCAGGATTTCCTTAGTATTGCACAGGTGATAGAATCATAACCTGTGCAGGTGAATAAACTAACACTTGTGAAATGCTAAGGAGTTGGGGATCACTGATGGCACTGCACTAAAAACAAGTTACTGCATTAGCTCAGGAATACTTTTAGAAATCATTATCTGTGAACACAGTTTGCACTACAATTCACAAATACAAGGTAGAAGCCTTAAGGGGGCTTTACACGCTACGATATCGTTAATGTTTGGTCGCCAGGGTCAAGTTGTTAGTAACGCACATCCGGCGTCATTAACGATATCGCAGTGTGTAATACTTACCAGCGACCTTAGGCGACCTCAAAAATGGTGAAAATCGTTCACCATGGAGAGGTCGCCCCAAAGTAAAAAATCAGTAAGGGTTGTTTAGCGTTGTGGTTCATCGCTCATGCGGCAGCACACATCGCTATGTGTGACACCGCATGAGCGAGGAATGTCTCCTTACCTGCCGCCGGCCCCAATGAGGAAGGAAGGAGGTGGGCGGGATGTTACGTCCTGCTCATCTCCGCCCCTCTGCTTTGATTGGCCGGCCGCTTAGTGACGTTGCGGTGACGTCGCTGTGATGCCGAACATCCCTCCCCCTTGAAGGAGGGATTGTTCGGCAGTCACAGCGCCGACGCCGACCAGGTAAGTATGTGTGACGCTGCATAGCGATAATGTTCGCTACGGCAGTGATCACAAACAATCGCATGCGCGACGGGGGCGGGTACTTACACGCTCGATATCTCTAGAAATTGCTAGCGATATCGCTACCATGTAAAGCCCCTTTAGAGCTATATATCAGCACAACCCACAAACGCTGCCATCTTCGGCTGGAGCAAATCTCATTTAAAATGGACTGAGGAATAATGGAAAGCTGTTATGTGGTCAGATGAATCAAAATTTGAAATTCTTTATGGAAACCACAGATGCTATGTCTTGTGGATTCAAGAGGAGAGGGACCATCCAGCTTGTTATTAGCGCACAGTTCAAAAGCCTGCATATTTGATGGTATGGGGTTGCATTAATACCTATGGCATGAGAAGCTTATAGAGATTTTATAATATTATGCTAACATCCAGACAACCTCTACTTCGGGGTAGATCTTGAATATTTCATCAATCTATCACAACAGCATGGCTTGCTAAGATTCCAGGTGATGAAGTCCAGACTTTTCCACCAATAGAAAATATTTGGCGCAGTACAAACATCCAGGATTGTTGAGCAGCTAAATTACTAGATCAGACAATAGTGGGGTAATATTCCTTTTCCAAAACCCCAGTAATTGGCCTCCTCACTTTCCAGATATTTACAGACTGCTGTAAAAAGAAGAGTGGATTTTTTTTTAAACACCAAATTTTATTCCAAATTTTCATGTGCATTACATCTTATGAAACAATATAGCAAGTATGAATTCACTATTTCCGGTTATTGGCAATTAACTATTCCTCCTGTTTCCCTTGTTTTCCCCTCCTTAACTATGTTTCATCTTCCTTCTATTCTAAAATAACCCCCCCAACAACTTAGCACACTTTTCCTCCTGTCTAGCCCACATGAAGAACACCCAACAACACCACATTTTGTCATTTTATCATCACCACATGTTTTAGATCAATCATTTGCCTTCTTATCACACCTTCACATTACGGCTGTTTTAATTTCCCCAATGTTTCTTTAATGTCTTCTAGTAGATACCACTCTGTGTACGTGAAGGGGGTAACTATTGTTTGTATTTCTGTAGCTTCACATTGTTTTTCCATGAACTTTCTCCATTTTTTAAAGAATGTGTCGGTCAAATCGTCTTTGTTCTTTTCTGCTTCCCTCTGTTCAATTCTAAGTAGCAGTTTAATCTGCCTCATTACCTCGTCTTCTGACGGAACGTTCCCTTCGAGCCATTTGCCCAGCAAAGCCATTTTTCCTATTATGGCTATACTATGGAACAGCTTTGGTATTCTATCTCTTTTTTCATTCACTCTTGCCATTTGTTCAACATGGTCATCATGAAAAATCCATATCAATGGGTCCATCGCCACCTCTACCCCCCATATATTAGTTATTAGCGCCTGCATTTTTTTCCAGAATTTTTGACTCTGGGCATTGCCAAATCCCATGTAACAGATCCGTGTTTAACGTCTTACATTTGGGACAATGTACTATCTTATTAATCTTCTGTTTGTTTGGTATGTTGAAGCCATAGATCGCCCTGTGTATCAGTCTAAAATGTGTGTCCCTCCAGCCTTCATTAACCACCTCTTTTCTCATTCTCATCCATCCTCTTAGTATCTTGTCCCCTGCTGTCTCGTCTCCCAATTGTCTCGCCCATTTTCCCAGGGTCTTATCCGTGTTTAAGGGGACTAACACCTCTCGCAAAGCTTTGTATAATAAAGTTATGTTAATCTCCCGCTGCTCCTGCATAATAAGTTGGTCCATATCATTCATCCCTTGTTCCTTCCCGACATCTCTCAGTAGCTGCATTATACCTTTCTCTATCTGTTTATATTGTATAACTTGGAATGGAGATAGCCCATATTTTGTCACAATTTCTTGACAGGACAACCATCTATTTTCCGTCTCATGAAGCAGATCTTTCACCCCTTTTATACCTTTTCTCCTCCATTCTATAAATAATTTGTTTTCCCTGCCCGCTTTGAATTCCGGGAAACTCCATATGTTTAAGTATTTAGATATTCTCCAGGGTAAGTTGAATTTTTTTCTCACCGCCTTCCACGCCATCACTGTATATCTGCATATTAGTGAGTTTTTAATGTGCCGTGGTATGTTAGCAAGAGACGTATGCAATATTGCCCCCAAATCCCAGGGTTTACAGATCTCGCCTTCCAGTCTTATGTCCGAATAACCGTTTGTCTTCCTTAACCAGTCTATTACATGTCTCATGAGGCACGCCAGATTGTAACCTCTAATGTTTGGCATTTTAATACCCCCCTTCTCCAACGTCTGCATTAATTTCTCAGCCTTTATTCTCGGCCTTTTTCCCCTCCACAAGAAGGTCGAAAACGCCTTGTTCAGCCTGTTTACGTCTGTGTGTTTTAATAATATAGGGATAGTCTGCATTGGGTATAGTAATTTTGAGAAACTCATCATTTTTAAAAGATGGTTCCTACCCAGTAGGGACAATGGAAGCCCCTCCCACATCTTCAATTCCCATTCTATTTTCGTTATCAGTGGTTTAAAATTTAACTCATATATCGATGCAGGTTGGCGTCCCACTTGGATTCCCAGATATTTAACGTGGGTTCTCACTATTGGTATCCCATAGACATTGTCTCCTATTCCCCGAGCTGCCAACACCGCTGTGCTCTGTTGGTGTAGAAACAGTATTTCACATTTTGCCTTATTTAATTTAAAACCTGCCAAGTTTCCGAATTCCTCTATCCATTGTAGTGTCATTGGGAGTTCCTTCTGGGGTTTATTCATAAACAATATAATGTCGTCCGCGAACAAAGAGTGGATTTTACACAATGGCAGACATGGCCTTGTCCGAACTGCCATGGTGTAGTAGGGACAAGTGTGTTGTCATCAATTTGTTAGTTTATTTCAAGTTAAATGGGAAAATGTCCATCAACTTCTCATATGTGTTCTGTCTTATGTTGTGGATAAAATATGGTTATGCAAAATTTTCAAATAATTGTATTCTTATTTTCTTTAGATTTTACACAGTGTTTCAACTTTTTTGGTATTAGGATTGTAAATACTTGTATACTTGTGCCATTCATCTGTTATACGGTCTAGAAATGAATGAATGAATGAATGAATGAATTGACAACTGGTTATTTTCCCTTTTTTCTAAATAGTACTGACTGAAATGGTCAGCAATAATTGAACAGTGACATACTGTAGGAACACATCCAATTGACAAGGGCTGAGAGCACCCCTCTGTCAATTCATACACACTGCGGGTTCTAAGAATATATAATCTAGAATTGATAGTTTATCTTGATTACACATTTTTAATAAAACAGGATTGTTGGTATGTTCTTTAAAGTAAACCTATCATTAAAGAGAACTTGTCAGGTCCCTTATGCGCTCCAACCCAGCAGCATTCACATGTGTATGCCAATATTCCTTGCCTAACCAGCCCTGTATAATGCGATTTAGAAAAAAATCAGTATTTAAAAAAAGCATTTCTAAAGTATGTTCTTCCTATGCTAATTAGGGCCTTGACTAGTCGATGGGGCGCTAATTCGCCTGACTAGTCGACCCTCTTTCCATGTTGTCATGCCCCTGTGGGCGTGATAAGATGATTTCCATGAACCGGCGTCACCGCAGCTCCTGGAAATTTGGTACATGCGTGCAGTTCATTTCTGCAGTGTCCGTGTCAAGTGTGTGCTTCCTAGCATCAGAGAGGCAAACTGCGCATGATTGGGAATGCAGAAGTTGTTCTTTCGATCATGCTCAGTATGCCTCTGTGAAGCTGGGAAGCATACACCCGGCTTCTGACACTGGCCAAATAAGCCGCACGCATGCTCAGGATTTCTAAGAATTACGGTGTCACCGGCTCATGGAAATTATGTTATCACACATACAGGGGTATGATAAAATGGAAAGAGGGCCAACTTGTCTTGGGAAACAATGCCCTTTCGACTAGTCAAAGCCCTAATTGGCATAAGAAAAGCCCACTTTATAATCAAATTTTTTAAACATTGATTTTAGCAAATATTATTATACCGTGTTCATTAGGCTGGGACTTTTGGCATACACATGTGAATGCTCCTGGGTGAGCGGGAATAAGGGACCTGATAGGTTCCCTTAAAAAACAAACCACTTCCACTGTTGTCCTTCAAGGCCATAAATAGAGCTGTTTACCACGTCTGGTATTTTACCCACCAAGTATCTGGGCACACTGTGGTGTGAACTTTAAGCTGTGCTATGTACAATGTCCACCATGGTTGCTTCTTCTTAACATAACATCTCATGTTTCACGACACCTGCGAACCTTGAAACAGCTCTGGCCATGATGTTACTGCAGCTCACTGGAGCGAATAAATCATCTGTACTGGATAGATTTGGATTTATCACAAGGTGAATATGGTGTTTTAATAGATATCACTGGTACCATTGCCATATGAAAAAACATTTGAAAAGTTATACGAATGGAATATTGATCGTGTCCATGGAGTCTGTTGCCGTATGTTCATATTGGAAGAGTTTTGGACAGTGTTTGGGCCAACAGCATTACGGTATTCTCAAGACCAGGTGCATGGACATGTTATTTGATTTAAGGTCTGTTTCTTTATTTCATAAAGTCTAGACAGCGCTCATTTCAGGCAAGAAAAAGCTGTCAATCACCAGTGAGAGGAGGTGGGAGCATAGAAAACCTGTATGCGGCACAGTGTACTTAGCATCCTGGCCATGCCAAGGGTCCATTGAGCACCCTAATTAGCATGTTTGATTAAACTTCAGTGTCTGCAGAATGGAGGAAATCTATAGTGACATTAAACATGTTATTTCTATGACGTCTATACACCCTACAAGGCTATGTGCTTAGCTTAGTTTATACTGTCACTTTGGGTTGACAGATTCTCTTTAATATATTCCATTCCAGGTACAACACACTTAATGCATTGCTCTAGAAACACTTGCTAATCCCTCATAATATTTTTTTTAAATGATGACAGATAAATGTACGTAAATTGCAGCACTAAATTCTCTGCTATTAGTTCACTTGTTCTATTAACAAGATTTATGATTTTTAGCCATTTGAACTTTTCAGACGTGCGGCTTATTTTGGCCTGCAGGACCCAGACATTTATGTTCTATGACTATATTTCAATCATCATAACGTTTTATTTATTTTTTTATGGTAGTAAAATATCTTTTTTGTTTTGAGCATGACCTGTATTTTTTTTACCCTTTTGTGATCAAGCAAATTAAAGGGGTTGTCCAGGTTTTTGGATAAAAGAGTGCAGTAACTCTCTATGCACGCGCTGCCAAGATGTCTGGGATTCGCCGTGCTAGTCAGCAGTCTTGTGACCACATACAGTTAGTTTCAGAAATATTTGGACAGTAATACAACTTTTAGAATTTCAGCCGTTCACCGAAACATGTTCAAAATTGTTATTGGCTTAAAGCGCAGACTCTTAGCTTTAATTTGAGGGTATTCACGTCCTATTTGAAGTAATGGTTTAGGAATTACAGCTCTTTAATATGTAGCTGCCTCTTTTTCAAGGGACCAAAAGTAATTGGACAATTATCTTAAAAGCTCTTTAATGGGCTGAATGGGCTATTCCCTTATTAATCCATTATCAATTAAGCAAGCAAAGGGTCTGGAGCTGATTCCAGGTGTCGAAGTTGCATTTGGAAGTTGATACTGTGAACCCACAACATGCGTTCAAAGAAAGTAGACCATCAAAAAGCTGAAAAAAAGAAGAAATCTATCAGAGAGCAGAAATGGTAGGAGTGGCCAAACCAACAGTTTGGTAAATTTGGAAAAAAAAAGAGAACATTGGTGATCTTGAGAACTCAAAAAGGCTTGGACGTCCTTGGAAGACAACAGTGGTGAATGATCGCAGAATCCCTTCTATGGTGAAGAAAAGCCCCTTCACAACATCCACTCTCCAGGAAGTAGGTGTTCACCATCTAAGTTCACCATAAAGAGATTACATGAGAGCAAATACAGGGGGTTCACCACAAGGTGCTGAGCATTAACCCCTTTCGCCCTAGCTTGTTTTCAACTTTTTAACAAAGCCACATTTTACAATTCTGGCCAGTCACTTTATGTGGTAATAGTTCTGGAATGCATCAACCTTTCCCAGTAATTCCAAGAATACTTTTTCGTGACACATCATCCTTCATGTTAATGCATGTTAATGGGCGACAAGGGCATTGTCAGTGACAGCTGGTGCTCGATTATCACTTAATCCAAGCCCCTGGAAAAGCATTTTTTGGACAGTTGAAACTAAGATCAACCTGTACCGGAATGATGGGAAGAAGAAAGGCTTAGAATGGCTCATGATTCAAAGCACATCACATCTTTTTTAACACATGGTGGAGACAGTGTGGTGTCTGGGCATCCATGGCTTCTAATGGCACTGGGTCACTAATGTTTATTGATGATGTGACTGAAAACAGAAGCAGCCGGATAAATTCTGAAGTTTACATGGTTATACTTTCTGTTCTTCTGCTCAGCACCAAATGCAGAAAGGTTGATTGGACGGTGCCTCACAGTACAGATGGACAATGACCCAAAAAATACCGCAAAGGCAAAGAAGTGGAATATTCAACAGATTTCAATATCGAGCATGCATTTCACATGAAAGTTTAGCTGCTTTCAAGTGATTTTGAAAGGACTGTCATTAGAATATTCCTAAATGTGATATTTTTAAATCCTCTTCTCTAAATGTATTCAGAACTGCCGTCAGAAAGTTATTAACCACAAAGTGCATTGAAAGAGTAAAAATGAATGAAAAATTAAAAAATTACACTTTCCACTAAAAAATGCTCTAGTCACATTTTTTTCTTTTACACAAGGGGTAGTAGTAGACATATTTCCCATAATTTGTTACATCATTTTCTTCCTCATGTGGCAATAACCCATAGCTAGTTATAAACTGCTGTTTGGGCACACGGCAGGGCTCAGAAGGGGAGGAGCGCTATTTGATTTTTAGAGCACATATTTGCATGGAATAGAATGTAGTGTTTGTCAAAACTGCAGAAACTTCATACAAGTGACCGCATTTTGGAAACTTGATCCCTCAAGGAATTCACCTAGAGGTGTGGTGACCATTATTAACCTACAGGTACTCACAAAACTTTATAATACTGACACATTTTTTAAGAAATATGATGTTGTAACCCCAAAGTTGTCATGTTTGCAAAGGGTAATAGGAGAAAATGAACCCTGGAAGTTGTTACACAATTTCCCATGAATGTGGAAATATACCCTATAGGTTGTCAAAAACTATTGTTTAGATTGTTCAATTGCATGGCAGGGCTTATAAATAAAAGAGCACTATGTCATTTCCCCAAGTGACCCCATTCTGGAAAGTAAACCTGTTAAGAAATTAATTCAGGGGCATAGTTACAAGGTGCTTCACTGAATAGCCCTGAAAACAAAACACAAATTGTTTTCATCACTAAAATATTACTTTAGTCTAATTTTTCCCCCAAATGGTTATAGGACAAAATGATGCCCTCAATTTGTTATGTGATTATTACTTCTAATGGAATGCTTCTCCTATGATGAGAGGTTAGAATAGTTTGGCTTGTTTAGCATAGAAAAAAGAAACCTCAGAGATCTCATTTATATGTATAAATATATGTGTGGTCAATACAAAGGCCTGGAACATGACGTAATTCCTTCCAAATACATTACAAAGGACCAGGGGGCACTCAAGACATCTGGAGGACAGGTGTTTATGGCAGCTAAATAGGACAGAGTTCTTTATAGTTAGAGCACTCAGACTGTGGAATGCCCTACCGCGAGAGGTAGTAATGGCGGACACTCTATCAACATTTTAAAAAAGGGCTAGATGACATTGTGGGTTATAAATAATCTAGTGATAGAGAATGTATAACTGGTGGAGAAAGGTTGAACTTCATAAACCTTTGTTTTTCTTCAAACTAGATATGTACCTATTTAGGTGGTCGTGCAAAGATAGATTGATGGGTTCAAACTGTTATGACACCGTTTGATCTCCAGAACTCCCCACCAGAACGAACTGCAATGGCTTCCATCGATCCCGAGAACCCTAATGGAATTGAATTGAAAGGAATGGAATGTCTGAATGGAACATAGGTCGGTTACTACCGCACCATTTTTTCTTGATGGTAGTTCTGGACACTGCTAGCCCCACACTTAGCTGATCTTCATTAGACTGAATGGAGCAGCAGAGCGCATTATTGCGCTCCACTCCATTCAACCAGGGCTCTTCAGAGGCCCGGTTCACATAATTAGTGGGGGCCACTGTGGACTAACCCACAGCAATCGAAACGTTCAACCATATCTCTTGGCTAGGAGATAACATTGGAACTTGAGAACACTCCTTTTAATGCATGATTAGTGTGATTTGTCAGTAACTTGGTAATAGCGTTGATGGTAGACATGCTTATCAGTAATAACTATATAATGGAAAGTATATACGATGGCACAATGATGAATCTTGATTTAGGAAGTCCCATTGTAGACAATAAGTAAACTGTGCTCTTAAATTACTGTATATATGTCACGCTCCCCGGGTCCTCACCCCCGTTCCCCGGCTCACCTGCCACGCTCTCCGCTCCCCAGTCACCGGATTCCGTCCCAGGGCTCCGGGCCCCCGATCCCGGCGCCCGACAGCTTCCCTGGACCTGGCCGGCTCCCCTGCGTCCTCCTCGCAGCCTCCTTCCCTGGCTTCTGGCACCCGGGCGGCGCGCATGCGCATTAGGGCGCGCGCGCGGTCACTGACCCTTTCTTAAAGGGCCAGCGTCCATTAACAGGAAATGAGGTTGCACAGGTACAGGGTATATAGGGGGTCATTGTCCAAGGGGGCGGGGCCTGATCTTCGTGTTCCCTGAGCTAGGAGTCAGGTCTCTTGGTGTTTATGTGCCTGTACTCACCTATCTGTCTTTGTAGAGCCGTACCTGCCTCGCCATCCAGTCTGCCGTGTCCTGATCCCCGCACGCTGTCCGTCTGCCATCTGACAGTCCGTACCATCCCGGATCCCTGCGGTGACCCGTCATCTTGCTCCAGAGGTTCCGGACCCCGCCTGATATCACCTCGGCCTCCGAACCTGAGCTACGTCACCAAGACCACCTTCTGTGACTCCGTGGTCCCTGGGACTCCTCCGCTGCCTTCTCTTGCACGGACTGTTCTACTGCCCATCAGTGCTTCAGCTGCCGGACTCCCTACCACCATCTCAGAGAGTTCGGTCCAGTGGATCCACCTCCTGGGTCTGCCCGACCGCCCGGCCGTGACAGTAAGATCAGGCCATGGATCCCGCTGCAGCACTAATGGCTCTGCAAGAGGAACTCCAACGCCAGCGTGAAGTCCAGACCCGCATGCTGCAATTCATGACCTCCGTGGACACCCGCCTGTACACATTACAAGCATCAATGACGCCTGCGGCACCCAGGTCCCCCGCCAGGCAAGCCATGGCCCCCGCACCAGTGGCAACCTCGTCAGATGCTTCCCGACTCCGTTTGGCGTCACCTCCTCGTTATGCTGGAGATCCCAAGACCTGCAGGGGCTTCATAAATCAATGTTCCCTTCATTTCACGCAGCTGCCACATCTGTTCGCCTCCGACCAAGCCAAGGTCGCCTTTATAATGTCCCACCTAGAGGGCGAGGCGCTGGCGTGGATGAACCCCTTGTGGGAGAAGGAGGACCCCATGACCAAGGATCTTCAACAGTTCCTGCAGGCATTCCGCAGCACCTTTGACGAGCCGGGACGCGCTTCTGCCTCTGCTTCATCACTCCTCCGCCTACGTCAAGGAACACTGACGGTGGGCCAATACGCCATCCGTTTTCGCACTTTGGCTTCAGAACTCGGGTGGAATAATGAGGCCCTAACAGCCGCCTTCTGGGAGGGACTCTCGAGTCGCATCAAGGATGAGTTGGCGGGTCGGGACGTGCCCTCCACCCTAGATGCCCTGATTGCCCTAGCAACTCGTGTGGACATACGTTTTCAGGAGCGCTCCAAAGAGCTATCTCGTGAGAGACGCCCGTTACGGCATTCATCTCCTCCTCAGAAGCCCTCCGTACCTCAGTCATCAACAGCTGGGAGTCCCGTCCACGAGCCCATGCAGATTGACCGAGTGCGTCAGTCTGCACAACGTAGAGCAGAGCGGCTTGCCCAGGGTCTCTGCTTTTACTGCGGTGAGGGCACACACCTCCTCCGTTCCTGTCCGGAAAGGCCGGGAAACTCCAAAGCCTAGGGTTGGTAGGAGAGGCCACCCTAGGTGCTGGGACTCTCTCTGATCCGGTCACATGGACCGTGCAAGTGACAACGGGAGAGACGCGGTTCACGGCTGAGGCCTATCTTGATTCCGGGGCAGCAGGCAATTTCATCCAGCAAGCCACCGTGGACAAATACCAGGTGCCTGTTATCCCACTCAACAAGCCCCTGGTGATTGCCTCTGTGGATGGGAGACCCCTTTCTGACACCATCTCCTGGACCACCAGGCCGGTTGAACTGCGCATCGGTGCTCTTCACACCGAGAACATCGCCTTCTACGTCCTTCCGCACATGTCCCATCAGATCCTGCTGGGCCTTCCATGGTTACGGACTCACGAACCATCAGTCAGCTGGGGCACTGGCGAAATCACCCGCTGGGGTGCTTCGTGTCATGAGAGATGCCTAAAATCCACACAACCCATCCGACGACCTCCGGTTCCTGAGAACCTACCGGGGCTGCCCTCGGCTTATTGGTCCTTTGCTGATGTCTTTGATAAAAAAGAATCCGAGGTACTGCCGCCACATCGCCCCTACGATTGTGCCATCGACCTGCTCCCTGGAACAACGCCACCACGAGGACGGATATATCCTTTATCTCCAGCCGAAACAAGGGCTATGTCGACTTACATCTCAGAGAGCCTGGCTAGGGGATTCATTCGGAGATCCTCCTCTCCTGCTGGAGCAGGTTTCTTCTTTGTCAAGAAAAAAGAGGGCGATTTACGTCCCTGCATCGACTACCGGGGTCTGAATCAGATCACTGTTAAGAACAAGTACCCTCTGCCGCTCATCCCCGAATTGTTTGACCGGCTTAGAGGAGCTCGTCTGTTCACCAAGCTGGATCTTCGGGGTGCTTACAATCTGGTGCGCATCCGCTCTGGTGACGAATGGAAGACCGCGTTTAATACGCGCGATGGACATTATGAGTACTGCGTGATGCCCTTCGGCCTGTGTAACGCCCCTGCCGTCTTCCAAGAACTAGTGAACGACGTGTTCCGAGACCTCCTCTACACCTGTGTGGTAGTATATCTAGATGACATCCTTGTCTTCTCTCCGGACCTCCCAACCCACAGAGAGCACGTACAGCTGGTTCTACGACGACTAAGAGAGAACCGTCTGTACGCAAAGTATGAGAAGTGTGTCTTTGAGCAGTCTTCTCTCCCCTTTCTGGGGTACATCATCTCTGAGACTGGACTGCAGATGGATCCCAAGAAGGTCTCCGCCATTCTCAACTGGCCTCCCCCTTCTGGACTGAAGGCAATCCAACGCTTCCTGGGATTCGCCAACTACTACCGCCAATTCGTCCCTCACTTCTCTGCTCTGACTGCTCCACTTTCCGCTTTGACTAAGAAAGAGGCAAATCCAAAGGACTGGTCGCCTGCGGCCGACGCCGCGTTTGGCTCTTTGAAGCGGGCTTTTGCTTCCTCGCCTGTACTTCACCGTCCGGAGTTGAACCGCCAGTTCACCTTGGAGGTGGATGCCTCCTCCTCAGGAGCCGGAGCAGTGCTCATGCAGAAGTCCTCCTCCGGGAAGATGGTGACTTGCGGATTCTTCTCCAAGGGCTTCTCAGCGCCTGAACGCAACTATACCATCGGGGACCGAGAGCTCTTGGCAGTCAAACTGGCACTGGAGGAATGGCGCTACCTCCTGGAAGGTGCAGTGTATCCCGTGATCATCTACACGGACCACAAGAACCTAGAATACCTGCGGTTCGCTCAGCGACTGAACCCACGGCAAGCCAGGTGGTCCTTATTCTTTGCCAGGTTCGACTTTCAGCTTCACTTCCGACCCGCGGACAAGAATGTACGCGCTGATGCCTTGTCCAGGTCTTTCATGCCCATGGAGCAGGAGGAAGAGACTACCCAACCCATCATCTGTCCTAGCAACATCATTCCGGTGGCCCCTGTTACCCTAGCCCAGATACCGCCCGGGAAGACCTATGTCTCCGATACCGACAGGCAAAAAGTGTTACACTGGGGTCATGCCTCAAAAACAGCCGGGCATGCTGGTCAGAAGAGAACATGGGGTGCGATTGTACGCCATTACTGGTGGCCATCCCTTCGCACGGACGTCGCTGCTTTTGTCTCTGCCTGCTCCTCCTGTGCCAGGAACAAGACGCCCAAACACTTGCCCCATGGCCGTCTTCTGCCTTTACCGATACCCTCAGTCCCGTGGCAACACATAGCAATGGACTTTATTACGGACTTGCCATTATCCTCCGGGCACACAGTCATATGGGTCGTGGTTGATCGATTCTCCAAAATGGCCCACTTCGTTCCTATGGCCGGACTGCCCTCTGCTCAGGAACTCGCGGAAGCCTATATACATCACATCTTCCGCTTGCATGGCTTTCCATCCCACATAGTGTCCGACAGAGGAACTCAGTTCACCTCCCGCTTCTGGAGGGCTCTATGCAAACATCTGGGAGTGACTCTGGACTTTTCTTCTTCTTACCATCCTCAGTCTAACGGCCAAGTGGAGAGGGTCAATCAAATCGTGACCTCATACCTACGTCACTATGTCAACGCCCATCACGACGACTGGTCCTCGCTTCTGCCTTGGGCTGAATTCTCCCATAACCACCACGTCAGTGAGTCATCCTCCGAATCTCCCTTCCATGTTGTTTATGGACTCCAGCCCGCCGTCCCATTGCCTATATCCCCTTCATCGGATGTCCCGGCTGCTGATACTGCAGTTCGTGACTTTGCTACCATTTGGGACTCTGTCAAAGCGTCCCTTGGGCGCGCTTCCCAGCGGATGAAGAAACACGCTGACAAGAGACGTCTGGATCCTCCGTGTTTCTCTCCTGGTGACCTGGTCTGGCTTGCTTCCCAGTACATCCGATTGAAGATACCTTCCTACAAGCTGGGTCCTCGCTACATCGGGCCGTTTAAGGTCCTCAGCAAGATCAATGAGGTATCCTACAAGCTACAGCTCCCGGCCACGATGAGGATACCCAACTCCTTCCACGTCTCTCTGCTCAAGCCGGTTGTCCTTGGTCCCTTCTCCGCTGCTGCCAGTCCGGCCCCTCCTCCTATTGCCGATGATGACATCTATGCGGTAAGGGATATCGTGGCCATGAAGACCGTACGAGGTCGACAGTTCTTCCTGGTGGACTGGGAAGGGTATGGTCCTGAGGATAGGTCTTGGGAGCCCAGGGAGAACGTGGGCACTCCTCTTATCCGTGCCTTCATGTCCCGGTTGCGGGGAGGGGGGCGTGGGGGGGGGGGTACTGTCACGCTCCCCGGGTCCTCACCCCCGTTCCCCGGCTCACCTGCCACGCTCTCCGCTCCCCAGTCACCGGATTCCGTCCCAGGGCTCCGGGCCCCCGATCCCGGCGCCCGACAGCTTCCCTGGACCTGGCCGGCTCCCCTGCGTCCTCCTCGCAGCCTCCTTCCCTGGCTTCTGGCACCCGGGCGGCGCGCATGCGCATTAGGGCGCGCGCGCGGTCACTGACCCTTTCTTAAAGGGCCAGCGTCCATTAACAGGAAATGAGGTTGCACAGGTACAGGGTATATAGGGGGTCATTGTCCAAGGGGGCGGGGCCTGATCTTCGTGTTCCCTGAGCTAGGAGTCAGGTCTCTTGGTGTTTATGTGCCTGTACTCACCTATCTGTCTTTGTAGAGCCGTACCTGCCTCGCCATCCAGTCTGCCGTGTCCTGATCCCCGCACGCTGTCCGTCTGCCATCTGACAGTCCGTACCATCCCGGATCCCTGCGGTGACCCGTCATCTTGCTCCAGAGGTTCCGGACCCCGCCTGATATCACCTCGGCCTCCGAACCTGAGCTACGTCACCAAGACCACCTTCTGTGACTCCGTGGTCCCTGGGACTCCTCCGCTGCCTTCTCTTGCACGGACTGTTCTACTGCCCATCAGTGCTTCAGCTGCCGGACTCCCTACCACCATCTCAGAGAGTTCGGTCCAGTGGATCCACCTCCTGGGTCTGCCCGACCGCCCGGCCGTGACAATATAAGACATTCTGTATCATCAATGAGCTGAAATATTGTGTGCGGGAATTGACTGGTGAGCAGTCTGCCCGGAGAAGAGTTATCTCTGTACACAGCAGTGTGGCAGACAGTCTTCCAGACAGCTCACAGCAGGCACTAATAACACGCCCTGTCTGCTCTCCGATCTGAATTAAAGATGCTCATATTCGCTCTGGCAAAAATAGCACTTCCCCAGAGACATGTCAATTTCCACCTTTGTAGATCAGCATTTCCAAGCAATGTTAGTCTTCATGTAATGCTAGCTTGTAAATTCATGTAGAAGAACCCTGGAAATCAACTGGATTTATTAAAATTTGATAGCAGTGTTTGGTATTAATATATTCTTGCATAAACCAAGGAAAGAATATTTAATATTTCAAGATAAGAAATGAGAACTTCGAGTGGCATATTGTTATTTCCATGCTTTCATATAAAACTAACCAAGGTCAGTCCGTTCACATGTGGTCCATAGCCATAGGTGAGCAGTTGGACTGCATTTACCCCAAGTAGGATAAATGAACCTACAGATCCCCACAGAACACAGTTTCACCTTTGTTCGGTGGTTTTTCTTGGGGTGTACATATTTTTGCTTTACGTAACAGCACAGAAAGTTATGCAATACCATATAATGGGATCCCATAAAAAATGTCAATACAAAAGATATATTTTACAATATATTCCTTAGGGTGACTGATGCCACTGTATGGCCTCATAACAAATGACCATAAGTCGGGAACTTTTCCTGGTATTTGTAGCAGAAGTATAAGAGGCAACCTAAATGTTACATTTTGCAGCAAAATCTCTTCTGGATAGCAATTTGGTCTTTAGATTTTAAAGGAACCCTTCACTTTGTAAATTCAATCCTATCTGTGGGCACCACGTTAACTGTACATAGTTCATCCCACTTGTAGCCTCATGCATTCACATCCACCTTGGGATTCAATAATGAAAACTGTTCTACCAGTAACTTCAAGGGGATTTGTCACCAGATATCATATTAAAAACTGTATATATTATTAAATAGATCTCGTAGACCTAAGATATTTACTTTGAAAATCCATGTCAGAATGGCTGTATGATCCTTATTGAAAGTTTTTCTACGTGGTATTAAAATTTAAATTTTATGAGTCCAGACGCAGCTGGACTCATATAATGATCATCTTAGGTTGGAGCGGAAAGGGGTAACCCTGCACTGCCGATGGAATGAAGACAGAAGAGATATTCCTGGATTGGGATATATTGGTCAACGCGTTTCACAGTGCTCGGAGTCCTTCATCAGGAAGATCACGTTGGAAATACAGTTACTGTAACTGTAAGAGTCTGAGCACTCTGAAACGCGTTGACCAATAAATCACAATCCAGGAATATGTCTTCTGGTTTCATTCCATCGACAGTGCAGGATTAACCCCTTCCACTCCAACCTCAGATCCTATTACACGTGGGGCTGACGGAGCCGATTCTAAGCCTTTCAGTGATTGTGTCTTACACAACTACATCAGGTGAACAGGATTTTGCTTACGGTGTCACTGTATCTCGGATAAGACCTATTTGCGCTCCTTGTCTCTTTAGTTTGTAGCTTTATAATTATAATGATCATCTTAACATCAGGCTTTTATAGCTATTCTGACAAATATTTTCAATGTAAGTACACTGGCCTCCTCATATGCATTGAAAATGCAATTTAAGACTGTAGTTTACATTTTGAAATCGTGTGACAGATGTGCGTTAGCCTCAACGCTGGAATCTGATAAGCTGACACAACACCATTATTGTTACCAGACTTGTCTATTGGGTTACAATAACTGCATGTATTTATACCCTATGCCTTTCTTCTGTATACAGTACTTCATTATAAGGATGTCATGCTCCCTGAAATTGATACAATGGCTTTCAAAATCACCATGCTGTAAATTTCAAAGGCTAACCGCAACTAAACAAGCCAATTGAGAAACGCTCAGTCTGCCATTTTAGCATAAATCATTCTTTTTATTTCTCTCGCAGAATAAACCAGTATAACAACCATACCCGGACTCACTTTCTGTAGATTCTCAATTTATTTTTTTGCAGTTGTCAAATGACATATTTTAGCCATACTTGGAACAAACAGGGCATTAGCTTAGATTCTTGTTGGTAAGACTTAGTCATCTGGAGCAAATGGATTTTACATTAAAAACTCTAAAGAAATGTAAAATGTGTTTGTGAGTACATAAGGAGATAAAAGTATTTCATTTTGTGCGATCGAATGTTATGCTTGGAAATCTGGATTTGTTTCCATAAGAGACCGTAGTTAGAAAGATATGGTTGGTTTCCTAACCGTAGATGGACAAGTAATATTCCATTATCTGGAGATCTTACTTGTTAGACATTGGACTATTGTACTGTAATGGCGCTGAGTGGGGGAAGGGAGGTATGATCCAGAACAAAAAGGGTTTGTTTGAGAGCAGGGGTGCTATTCGCCTGCTATTCTTGCCACTACCTGTGTTTACAGGGAATCTGTCATCGATTTTTCAAACCTAATCTGAATGCAGCATAATATATAGACAGAGAGCGTGATTCTAGCGGTGTCACTTAGGCCCCTTTCACACATCAGTTTTTTGCCGTCAGTCACAACCTGATGGCTTGATGGATCAACGGATCCGTCGCAGATTGTGGAAAAACTGATGCGACAGATCCTTTTTTCGACAGATCCGACTGGCTGGCTAAATTAATACTAAATAAAATAAATTGGAACATGCTCAGTTAAAAAAAAGGAATCCGTCACCAGATTCTGTCATTTGACGGATTACAACGGATCCTGCGCCCATGGCCTTCCATTCTACTAAACGACAGACGCAACGGATCCGTCGCTGTCCAATTTTTTGACGTACACAAAAAGCCTTACTTTGTCCATTGTCTCCGTCCGCCGGACAAACAATATAAAACAGATGAAATGTGAGGCCATCCATCGCAATCCGTCACTAATACAAGTCGATGAGAAAAAAAGAATCCGGCGGCATCAGTCGCTAAATCCGTTTTTTTCAAAATTCGACGGATTGTGACTGACAGCAAAACACTGATGTGTGAAAGGGGCCTTACTGTGCTTCTTGGTGTAGTTTTGATGAATTCACTGTATTCTTAGCAGTAATAGTTAACTTTGGTACCTTATCTACTGACCCAAATGGCAGTTATATGATCAACGTGATCTAGTGTACTTTGTCCTTTTACATCAGTTTATAGAAATGAATCAGATACTCTGTATCAGAGTAGAAATGGACCATGTACTCTGCATCAGAGGAGAAATGGAGCATATACTCTGCATCAGAAGAGAAAAGGACCATGTACTCGGCATAAGAAGAGAAATGGACCATGTACTCTGCATCAGAAGAGAAATGGACCATGTACTCTGCATCAGAAGAGAAATGGACCATGTACTCTGCATCAGAGGAGAAATGGAGCATATACTCTGCATCAGAAGAGAAAAGGACCATGTACTCGGCATAAGAAGAGAAATGGACCATGTACTCTGCATCAGAAGAGAAATGGACCATGTACTCTGCATCAGAAGAGAAATGGACCATGTACTCTGCATCAGAAGAGAAATGGACCATGTACTCTGCTTCAGACTAGAAGTGAACCATGTACTCTGCATCAGACTAGAAGTGAACCATGTACTCTATATCAGAAGAGAAAAGGACTATGTACTCTGCATCAGAAGAGAAATGGACCATGTACTCTGCATCAGAAGAGAAATGGACCATGTACTCTGCATCAGAAGAGAAATGAACCATGTACTCTGCATCAGAAGAGAAATGGACCATGTACTCTGCATCAGACTAGAAGTGAACCATGTACTCTGCATCAGACTAGAAGTGAACCATGTACTCTGCATCAGAAGAGAAACGGACTATGTACTCTGCATCAGAAGAGAAATGGACCATGTACTCTGCATCAGAAGAGAAATGGACCATGTACTCTGCATCAGAAGAGAAATGGACCATGTACTCTGCATCAGAAGAGAAATGGACCATGTACTCTGCATCAGAAGAGAAATGGACCATGTACTCTGCATCAGAAGAGAAATGGATCATGTAATCTGCATCAGACGAGAAGTGGACCATGTACTCTACATCAGAAAAGTTATGATTTTTGAAAGAAGAGGAGATAAAGGGACTCTCTCACCAGGTTTTTGCTCCCCCATCTGAAAGCAGCTTGATGTAGGGACAGAGAACCTGATTCCAGCAATGAATCACTTACTGAGCTGCTTGCTGTTATTTTGATAAAATCACTGTTTTAGCTGCTGCAGCGCTACTAGTTATCTGAATGTTGAGCTCTGTATAACTACACCCAAAGCACTGATTAAAGTTTTCTGGGTGTACTGTGTATAGGCAGAAAGCTGCCAGTCAATGATGGGGTGGGGTTATACAAAACTCATGAACATGGAGAACTACATGGCAGACGATTTATCCATTATACTGCTCTTAGGGTTACTTTGCACACTACGACATCGCAGGTGCGATGTCGGTGGGGTGAAATTGAAAGTGACGCACATCCGGCATCGCAGGCGACATCGTAGTGTGTAAAGCCTAGATGATACGATTAACGAGCGCAAAAGCGTCGTAATCGTATCATCGGTGCAGCGTCGGCGTAATCCATAATTACGCTGACGCGACGGTCCGATGTTGTTCCTTGTTCGCTACGGCAGCTATCACAAGGATATCGCAGCTGCGACGGGGGCGGGGACTATCGCGCTCGGCATCGCAGCATCGGCTTGCGATGTCGCAGCGTGCAAAGTACCCCTTAGGTTAGGTGACAAAAGACAAAACCCTGAAAGCTCGAAAAAGAAAACTGGCTGCTTTATTAAGGGGTGAATAATAATGTTTTGACAGTTGACTCTAATAAGAATGTAATATATAAGACGTCTTAATATATACATCCACAAAAAGTTGCGAACATGGACCAATAATAGAGCATGCCATATAGGTATAGTCCTTACTGTGTTTCAGTGAGTCCTCTTGGTAAAACAATCACTGGGAAAGTGTTATAATATACTGACGTGTGAAACTTGAGAGAATTATAATGATAAAAGATTGGGCTTAGGGGTGCTTCACACACAGCGAGCTCGCTGCCGAGATCGCTGCTGAGTCACGCTTTTTGTGACGCAGCAGTGACCTCATTAGCGATCTCGCTGTGTGTGACAATGAGCAGCGATCTGGCCCCTGCTGCGAGATCGCTGCTCGTTACACACAGCCCTGGTTCGTTTTCTTCAAAGCCGCTCTCCCGCTGTGACACACAGATCGCTGTGTGTGACAGCGAGAGAGCGACAAATGAAGCGAGCAGGGAGCAGGAGCCGGCATCTGACAGCTGAGGTAAGCTGTATCCAAGATAAACATCGGGTAACCAAGGTGGTTACCCGATATTTACCTTAGTTACGAGCCTCTGCAGCTCTCACGCTGCCTGTGCTGCCGGCTCCGGCTCTCTGCACATGTAGCTGCATTACACATCGGGTTAATTAACCCGATGTGTACTGTAGCTATGGTAGGAGAGCAAGGAGCCAGCGCTCAGTGTGCGCGGCTCCCTGCTCCCTGCACACACAGCTGTGCGCTGGTAACTAACGTAAACATCGGGTAACCATACCCGATGTTTACCTTAGTTACCAGTCTCCGCAGCTTCCAGACGGCAGCTCCGTGCAAGCGCAGCGTCGCTTGCACGTCGCTGCTGGCTGGGGGCTGGTCACTGGTCGCTGGTGAGATCTGCCTGTTTGACAGCTCACCAGCGACCATGTAGCGATGCAGCAGCGATCCTGACCAGGTCAGATCGCTGGTCGGATCGCTGCTGCATCGCTAAAGGTCCAGTCACACATAACGAGATCGTGAACGAGATCGCTACTACGTCACACTTTCTGGATCGTTTATGAGTCGTTGTTGAAATCGCATGTTGGGTGTCACACATAACGAGTTTATGAACGAGCATGCGTCCCGTATAACGATCTTTCAAATCGCTGGGACCCTGTCACACAGCAACTATGTTAACGATTCTAATCCCATTAGGGGCGTAGTAAAATGCAGTGAGTCACGTAGGCGTGCATTTGCGTCGCCTTTTCCATACCCCCCCTCCGCTTTCATTGGCGGCCAATACTGCGTTCTGATTGGGGGCGTATCTAGCGGTTAAATTTTGGATCGCGTCACCCTTTGTCACTTCTTTTGCGCTTTGCTTTGAGATAGAACCTGCGTCTCCACCCTGATTCCTTCGTCCATTGTACCCGGTCGCTTTGTTGGTGTGTTTTTCGGATCGAAGCCGCACCTGCACCTGGAGCTAACCAATCGGTGCAGAGAGGGGCGCGGAAACGGGGACGCAACAACACGCCTTCGTGCATCTCATCTAGGTCGTCAACGAAATCGTTAATAGGGTGTCAAACATACAGATTCATGCAGCCCAGCAGGACTCCAACGAGCCAGAAATGGCCCAAGCTGTTCGGCATCGATCAGCGATTTCGCAGCAGGGGGTGAATCGTTGGTACGTGTCAAACGTGACGAGATCGCAATTGAAGTCGTTCTTGCGTCACAGAAACTGTGACGTAGTAACGATCTCGTTTACGATCTCGTTATGTGTGAAGTGGCCTTAAGTGTGAAGGTACCCTTAAAGAACTGTATGACACCATCCTCATTTACATAGAAAGAAAGCTCGGTTTTACAAAGGCTGTAAAGTGGAGAAGCGGAGTGTACAGTAACTGCACAGAGGAGACGTTCATGAAGCGCTGTAGTGACAGGCGAGGAAGCCTTGAGATGAGATCTGAGGACACTCACACAGAACAGTGACACAGCAGGAGACCACGGATCTGCAATTTTCTATGTCACTTAAAATGCTGTCATGTCAAAGCGTTTGGCTTCTAATTTACCAGGACAGCCCTCTACATTTCCCACATAAGCCCTTATTTTACAGTCGATATCGCCTTGCCCGCCGTTCTGTTGGAGAATCGTGTAGATACACATTTGTACTATTAATAACATAACTTCCTATACGGAGTGATTTGTGATAATGAGTCTCCAGCTTCTTGTGAGACTAAAAATACGAGCAGACATATCCAGGAGATCACACAATGAAGCTCCGGTCTATGGGGGCCGATACTTTTCTTAAATACTACTGGTTAAAGCTGGCCGCTCTTTAGAATAGCGACACAATGAGAATTGTATAAATGGAACATGGTGGGCGGCACGGTGGCTCAGTGGTTAGCACTGCAGTCTTGCAGCGCTGGGGTCCTGGGTTCAAATCCCACCGAGGACACCATCTGCAAGGAGTTTGTATGTTCTCCCCGTGCTTGCGTGGGTTTCCTCCGGGTACTCCGGTTTCCTCCCACACTCCAAAGACATACAGATAGGGACTCTAGATTGTGAGCCCCAGTGGGGACAGTGTTGCCAATGTATGTAAAGCGCTGTGGAATTAATAGCGCTATATAAATGAATAAAATTATTATTATTATTATGGTGAACTTGTGGTGATACTTACTTTGCAGCATTTACATTAAATATAACTATCTATATGGGAATGTGATCTCGGTTTCAGAGGTATGCATATTACACCCAATTATCTTCCTTTACCACTGTGATAGGTAGTACACTACGAGTCTTGAGGAATGTCTCATTTATTGCTAATCTCTATCAGAGGTCTATGTACAGCATCAAAAGAAAAGGAGATTTTGGCATCATCATTAAACGTAATTCTTTCAGTGTCATGGATTATTTATTGAAAGATTTAATAATGTCTTGACAACTGCAACCTTGACAATAGCAGATCATAGTTTTTTCTTTGTGATACTTGATCAAAAGCGATCACAAGAGATGGGGGCCCACAATGCTGTTCCCCAGGACTCCAGTTATATATAGTTGTGCCAATGCACTGTAATACAAAAATGTACGTAAAATGAAATACATTTTAATAAAATCAGCTAAAAAATACAAAATAAAATTTTGTTAGTCTAATGCCTGCTTTACACGAGTCAACCGGTCGTGCGATTTCACGATCGATCGTACCCGCCCCGTCGTTTGTGCGGTACGGGCAAATTGCTGCCCGTGTCGCACAAAGTTGTGAAACCCCCGTCACACGTACTTACCTGCTGAGCGACCTCGCTGTGGGCGGCGAACATCCACTTCCTGAAGGGGGAGGGACGTTCGGCGTCACAGTGATGCCAAACAGCCACCGGCCAATAGAAGCGGAGGGGCGGAGATGAGCAGAACATAAACATCCCGCCCACCTCCTTCCTTCCGCATAGCTGCCGGGAGCCGCGGGACGCAGGTAAGCTGTGTTCATCATTCCCGGGGTGTCACACGGAGCGATGTGTACTGCATCGGGTACGATGAACAACCGGCGCCATTTTAATTAAACAATTTTTTAAAACTGAGCGACAAATACACGACTCACGTTTTGTGAGCGATACTGCATCGCTCGGAGGTGTCACACGAGACGACGTCGTGAACGATGCCAGATGTGCATCACGAAAACCGTGACCCCGACGATGCATCGCACGATAGCTCGTCTCGTGTAAAGCCCGCATAAGGGTTGTTGCATTTTCTGTAGCTGGAGTGTACCATTTTCCTGCCTTCTGGTCACTTGCTTGCTGGGGATTGTGTGTTCCTCCTTGATTGACAATTCAGACCAGCAGTATTATTTAAACACAAGCCCAAACTGTGTGCTGTCCATGTAAGTAAGCAGATGCAAAGCATCTGGCACTAAAGCAGGCTGAATTGGCAGGCAGCTAAAAGTGTGCGTTAGTATTCCGGCTAGCTTCAGAGCAACGCTTACAAGCTTTTTGGGGACTATTGCAGACAACTGATATTTCTGCCTGAGTGCTATCGACTGGTGATAAACGAACGTGCTCACCATTGCTCGGTACTCGATCGAGCATTGGTGTGTTCGGGTACTCGCAGAGCTTGGCCAAGTATCACGGGTGCTCGGATGTGTCATATGTGAAACAAGAGCACAAAAAGCTGGCTCCCTTCACTAAATGATGGGAGCCGGCACCCCAGTGCGAGCCATTCACACTCTTTGAAAATAAAAAGAACATTATGCTGGCTATATGTGGGCGGAGCGGCAAACTGCCCAACCATTGTCTTCTATTATACTCGTTAATTGAGTTGAGCCCTTTCGGAGCATCTGACCTGCTCAACTCGAGTAAAGCGCATTTGCCTCCTAGAATCGGATAGCACGTGAAAAAAATTGCATGAGTGTGGTCTGATTTGCTCAGAATGAAGCCGATAGAGAAACTTTTTTTAATTCTCCACCTACGAGAAAACGGATCCTCCTCTGTTCAACCTCTGATCGGAATCTGTTCAGCATAATCGGACCATTTTTCTAAGATGGAAAAAATATGGTCATGTGAACCCAGCCTTAGAAAAAACTTCTAAGCACTGTGGATGTTGGGCCACCGCTGCATATTCAGCCACCAGTAACCTAAGCAACAAGCTCTGAACAATAAAATTAAAAATCCCTACATTCTTGAGAACAGAGTATTTTTAACATCAAGTACATTGCAAAGTTCCTTCTTTTTACTAGCATTTACAGTATTACCAATTTAAAATAAAGAGAATATATAACCTTTTAACAAAAATGTTTTCTAAATCATGAAAAAAAAAGCATTGTAGGATATGGATTGCTTGGTATTGGGAGGTGCCTTTAGTTTGCTCAGCAGTAGAAGTTAGTCTCGCTTGTATAATGAGCAAGGTATTTTATTATACTGTGTGAACAGAAACGTAGAATATGACAGACGTGTCTCATATCACATGCTGCAGGGAGTCTCAGCTCAGAAGACGCTCCAGTAGAACACTTGCTGTGAAGTTTCTGCCATTGTTTCAAATCACAATTTTATATCAGCATGTTATATTCCCAGGTTCTTGACGTATTTGATATGAAATCTGCTTGTTTTACACATTGTCGTGATTAAATATAGCACACTCTTCCGAATTTTTATATCTCGTTTGTCAGCATTCCGATGTTTAAAATATAAAGATATAACTTGTCTATTTTACTGTCTGAAGTTGTTACATGCCTGTGGAGGCATCAGAGGCAGACTGTGCCCCTTGATTCATAGGCAAGCAATAAATTCACTGATTTATATGAAGATGTGGACTGGGCTCAGCTATTTATAAAAGTATATTAAAAGGCAAAAAGTGAATGTCACGAGCGTGTCATAACCTGATGTGATCTCTGGGGGTTCTGGGATCAGAAGGTCACCGCATATTATGGATCGCAGATCAACTTTAGTGGTAACTCGTCGTGTACCCTGAGTTGGAGTGTATTTAATTCCACCTGCTACTAAAGGAGTTAAGGTTCATTTCTATCCTACAGTGATTTAACAGGTAGTAGTAACTCCAGCTGCAGCCACTTAATTCTACTATAAGTATCCGCTTCTCACTCCTGCCGGCTATAGCTCTTACCTATGCTGTCCACTTTGAAAGAGCTAGTTTCTTGAGAAGCTGTGGTGTTGCTCCTGTTGCAGTTGAGAAGTTCCTGCTGAAGAAGTTGTGGGGTGTTATTTGTTGTGTCTTTCCACATCTGTTTGCCTTATCTTCCTCGTGTTGTCTTATTGCAGTGGTGAGGCTAGCATCTCGCTAGCCTTCATTAGTCAGGGTGAGTTCAGGGCCAGCGAAAGCCTAGGCACGTCATGATACACGGGGGACAGGACCCGTCTAGGGACTATAGGCAGTCCAGGGATCAGCCTCAGGTGAGTGTTAGGAGGTGACTTTGCTCCCCTGTTCCTAGTGCCAGGGTCTTCCATTGTATTACTACACTGGTGTTCCCTGTGTGGTGCGCCGCTCACCAGGAGGCCTCTTGTACCACGCATGACACCTGCAGTCACACCTTGTAACTAGATTCTAAAGATAATTCCTCATAAATCCATCATGACAAACATGCAACATCATTACAATTCCTTTTAGTATTTGTTTTTTTAGGTGTACTTGTTTAATTGGTAAAGACTCCCCTGTGGTGGTTCTTATCTTGTAAGGTGTCAGCCAAGTGCTTTAAGGCCTTTTTAAAAAAAGCCGATAATCTGACCTGATTTTACACCTGATTCGGTTGGCGTAAACATGCTGGCAATCACCAAGGAACGAGGAAAAATCTTATGCTTCAGCTTAATGCATGCATAAAAATAATCAGTATCAGTAGCACATCGCTACTTTCAAACAAGGGATGTGCTGCCGATAACATGTATTCTATTTGAGAACAGATGATCATATTAGCCATTTTTTTTTAACCCCATAATAGCTTGACGATTTATATACACTGGCCAGTTAGTTTGCGCCAAGCGACATGAATCTAATCGATCGGCACATGAATGTAATGCACCATAGAAAAAAAGGTGCAATAATAATAATAATAATAATAAAAAAAAAAAAATTGACCAGTGTAAATGGGTTCTAATATCTAGCTTACTCACATGGCATGGTCAAGTGGAAAAGCTTGAATGACCTTGCACAGAAGCTATACAGCTCATTAGTATGAGCTATACATCCTCACTATGCCGCTATACAGGATCTATCAGGTTCCTTATGTGTGCAGATAATTGTAATGCTTCTAGGGAAAAAATCCTGAATGCATAAGAAGTCCAATGCAACTTGCTACAATTTTGTATGTCAGGTTCCTAAAGAATCCAACAGAAAAAAACCCTCTTTATCTATGCATATGAAATTAGAAGAATACAGATGTAAATTAAATGACTCATGCTGCAGTCCATGTCAATTTCTATTTGCCTTATCTACTGTTGGTCTAGAGGATTGAATCCCCAGATCAAAAAATTGCCCACAACAATATGAGTGTGATCTGTTACAATGCCATAAACCTCACTAAGTAGCTCTTTTACAAAAGTCTTAGGCGGGCTTTGCACGTTGCGACATCGCAAGCCGATGCTGCGATGTCACACACGATAGTCCCCGCCCCTGTCGCAGGTACGATATCTTGTGATAGCTGGCGTAGCGATAATTATTGCTACGCCAGCTTCACATGCACTCACCTGCCCTGCGACCGTCGCTCTGGCCGGCGACCCGCCTCCTTCCTAAGGGGGCAGGTCATGCGGCGCCACAGCGACGTCACACGGCAAGCGGCCAATGGCGGCGGAGGGGCGGAGATGAGCAGGATGTAAACATCCCGCACACCTCCTTCCTTCCGTATAGCCGCTGGCGGCAGGTAAGGAGATGTTCCTCGCTCCTGCGGCTTCACACACAGCGATGTGTGCTGCCGCAGGAACGAGGAACTACATCGTACCTGTCGCGGCACCGGCATTATGGAAATGTCGGAGCCTGCACCGATGATACGAGAACGACGCTTTTACGCTCGTTCATCGTATCATCTAGGATTTACACACTATGACATCGCAAGTGACGCCGGATGTGCGTCACTTTCAATTTGACCCCACCGACATTGCACCTGCGATGTCGTAGTGTGCAAAGCCGCCCTTACTATTGACTGTTAATTGCCGCACAAATTTGCAGATTGATAGCAATTGGCAGCAGGGTTTCGAGGTAAAACTACAAAACAATGCAGACATTATTATAACCTAACAAAGGAAGTGCAAGTGTCATTTCAGAGAGCATGCAGCAGAATAAAAAATATGTCTTTTCAGGAGAACTTGCAGCAGAATAAACAGACTCTCTACTTATTAACTCTTTGCCCTCCATAGAATTTTATGAGCAGCAACTGTGATCCCATCCCTCAGGGAATTGAAAATGTGTCTACTGAACATTCATCAGTTAATTTAGAGTAAATAATTCATTCAGGAGGAGAAAAAAAAACATATGACTCTGGTAAGATGTATTACAAAGTTTCTTATTCTCCCTCGTACTATCGACTTATGTATAACAAATAAATAAAATGAAGGTTACTCTGCATTTTTTATGGCATGCTAATAATCTTATGTTATCTAAAGCAGGCTTTACACGCTGCGACATCGCTCAAGTGAACTCGTTGGGGTCACGGAATTTGTGACGCACATCCGCTCGCTTTAGCGATGCCGTTGCGTGTGACACCTATGAGCGATTTTGCATCGTCGCAAAAACATGCAAAATCTATGATCGGTGACATGGGGGTCCATTCTCAAATATTGTCACTGCAGCAGTAACGAAGTTGTTCCTCGTTCCTGCGGCAGTACGCATCGCTCCGTGTGACACCGCAGGAACGAGGAACCTCACCTTACCTGCGTCCCGGCCACAATGCGGAAGGAAGGAGGTGGGCGGGATGTTAGGTCCCGCCCATCTCCGCCCCTCCGCTTCTATTGGGCGGCGGTTCAGTGACGTTGCTGTGACGCTGAACGAACCGCCCCCTTAGAAAGGAGGCGGTTCGCCGGTCACAGCGACGTCGCAGGGAAGGTAAGTCTGTGTGACGGGTCCAGGCGATGTTGTGCAACACGGGCAGCGATTTGCCCGTGTCGCACAACGGATGGGGGCGGGTACGCACGCTGGCGATATCGGTACCGATATCGCAGTGTGTAAAGCGGCCTTAAGGCAGAATGTTTCATTTACATAGTATTTTGCTTGATAGAGTATGTCACCTTTAGCAACCTTAGTTGCCTTTATTTGCAATAAAAACACACAAAGGGTATAATAAATATAAGGTCTTGCATCTCAATAGGGAGTGAAAGCATGTCTTATCTCAATTTATTGTCCATAATAATGTTAGTTTTATGCTCAATTACCATGACATTGTGAAACTATCATGGGGAGACTTTGTAAATTTCATCATTGCCATCATTATATTCATATTAAACAGAAGTCTAACTTGTGAAGATGATTAAAGAGAAATTAAACATTATTTGTATTTAATTATCCTCCAGGCATTGCAAAGTTATGAATTGCTGTAATATACATCATTACCTTATTTTACTTTCTCACTCATACTCTGTAATGCATTTGTTTCACTGCTCATTTCACACTCCTTTATAAGCTGCTTTCAACTGCTGCCTGGTGGGATTTACACACTATATTGAAACAGTTTGTATGCAGAAGTTTTGCTGCCTGAGCCTTTCTGCTCACAACCCCTAAGTTCAGACTAGTCCCGTAGCACATACTATTTGAATATAGTGTATGGATATTGTTTAAAGCAGCATAACCTGGACTTTGAAACAGCACTGCTGCATATTGTTTGGAATGGAAGGAAGCAAACTAAGTGTCATGCCTTGTATTTGATCCAGCAGCTTCCTGTGCTGTGGTCTGTTTCCCTCTCCACTGAGCCACAGTGAGTTTAATTTGCTGTCCTGGTTCTGAACACTTTTCATCTGTGTGGACACTTTGTGGTTTCATTGCCTTTCTGCTAACAAGTGTTTCCATTCTGTAATTTAGTCTTCCCTATCACTCAGCGGGTGTAACTATTTAAGGCTATGTCCGCACGTTGCTTTTTACCTGCTTTTTTGCTGCTTTTTCAACTGCAGCGTTTAATGCCAAAATGGTTGTGTTCTGCTTTTCAAGCAAAGTCTATGGGAATTTGGGTTTCTTGTCCGCACTATGCAGTTCAAACTGCAGCCTTTTTGTTGCAGAACTTTGGTCAAAAACTCAGCTTTGCAGTGCAAAACCCAAATGGCAAAAACAATTGACCTGTCAATTGTTTTTGCCATTTGGGTTTTGCCCTGCAAAGCTGAGTTTTTGACCAAAGTTCTGCAACAAAAAGGCTGCAGTTTGAACTGCATAGTGCGGACAAGAAACCCAAATTCCCATAGACTTTGCTTGAAAAGCAGAACACAACTATTTTGGCATTAAACGCTGCAGTTGAAAAAGCAGCAAAAAAGCAGGTAAAAAGCAGGTAAAAAGCAACGTGCGGACATAGCCTAAGGCTTCCATTTCCCACTGGTGATATTTCTGAACTGGACCCTGCTTGGAGCTACAGCCTGTTTGCCTTGCATTTTCTGCTGGCAATTTATAACTTTTGATTTACCTTATTTTACTTTGCACCTTCCGCAGATTTTTAAAGAGGTATGTGTGACCCTCGATGGCCACTTAGGAAGTAAAGGTCTGAGTGGTCATCTAGTTAGGGTTGTTTTAGTCTGTGCATGGGCCTTTAGGGACTGCACAGCCAGGACCTCTAGTCTGTACAAGAACCGGGCAGGTCAGACCTTATTCTACATTATTTAACCCCGTGCACTTTAAAGGGAACCTTTCAGGTCCCATATGCGTTCTTACCTAAAAGCAGGGTAATGTGTGGCCTAGAAACCCCTTCCTACCAATCCCTGTTTTGTACTATTGTGTAATATCAGTGTATAAAAAAATGTTTTATTACTTACATGTTCCCTATGTAAATGATCAGAGGGGCTAGTCCCCTGGGCATGTTTTCCCTGGTATCACACGCCTGTGGCAATGATACTATGGATTTACATGAGCGACGTCACCGTCAGCTCCTTGAGATCGCACGCGTGCGCGCTTGCCATTCCCACAGCCTTGTTATCCAGGTGCTTGCTTGTCAGCTTCAGACGCGCACGGCGCATGCTCAGAAGACTTCCGTGGTTCTGACCATGGCAAGAGTGCGTCTGAAGCCGACAAGCAAGCACCCGGATAATAAGACTGCGGGAATGGTAAGAGTGCACGCGTGGGATCTCAAGGAGCTGACGGTGACATCGCTCATGTAAATCCATAGTATCACGCCCACAGGTGCGTGATACCACGGAGAGCATGCAAATGCCCACGGGGCGATACGACGCCCTGGGACTAGCCCCTCTGATCATTTACATAAGGAATATGTAAGTAATAAAACATTTTACTACACAATATTACAACACAGGGGAAGGGGTTTCTAGGCCACACATCACCCCGCTTGTAGGTTAGAACGCATTTGGGACCTGACAGGTTTCCTTTAATGCAAGTAACACTAAGGTAGTGAAGTATATTACAAAATGTCAGAACTTAACAATGCCTGGAGGATATGTAAAATGAATAAATAAATGGTTTTGTTATGTTTTAAGAATTCTAGATGCCATAATTATTGCCTATTATTAATCCATTTGGTAATCCTGTAGATAATTACATGTGCTAATAAAATCTTAATAGCTTTGTAGATACCACGCGGTAACAAGCTAGTGAAAAATGGGTTAATACTACTGAGCGTCTGCAGAAGAAAACCACTTTCATCTACTATATTATCAGTAAGTTCCTCAAACTGATGCTTTGTGGTCAGTGTTGGTAACTAAGCTACCAGCATGATTTTAGATCACCATGGAAACCACAATCAAAGCGATATAGTGCAGTATCTTTTGTTATACTGTATACATCAGTCTGCGCTTAATAAATGGATATAACCTAAACCGTTAAGAATAATGTTTTATTGGTTTATGTGCACTTTGGACAACAAATATTTCAGAAATACATGATTAATTCTCTTAATCAGTGTCATATAGGGGTTTCCTTGGCTCATCTGATGGAAGGTGTCTGAAGGTTTATCTCCACCCATAGGAAACACATGCACAACCATTTTCAGCCTTTTTGTAACCTTTGTGGTCTCCGTGGCACACGCAGAGAGTATTGTCATTAAGATGTATTAGATTACCTATAAATCAGCCCATAAGAAACAGAACGTGTAGGTGATTGACTATAAAGAAAGCTTAATATGGACCTTTGGGGCCCTGTTGTGAGCTCATTATTGCCTTTACTGCAATAAGATGCAAAGCACATTTCTGGGACTCAAATACTTATTAAAGGAAGCTTGATGAGGTGGCCAGTGGTTGCTGAATCCAGACCACAGCCCAAATCCACAACTCTCTTCATTTACTTCTTTTGGAGTTATTGAAGTTACTAATACTTCTCCACGAAAGGCCCCGTCACACACAGATAAATCTTTGGCAGATCTGTGGTTGCAGTGAAATCATGGACATATTGTTCCATTTGTACACAGCCACAAACCTGGCACTGATTGTCCACAATTTCACTGCAACCACAGATCTGCCGCAGATTTATCTGTGTGTGACAGGGCCTTAAGACCCAATGGACTGTTCTTTAAAAAAAAAAAAAAAATATTTGAAACAACCCACATGAAATATAAAATTACTTATTTACAAAAATATTTAAAGGGGCTTTCCGGAGATGAGAAGTTAACACCTATTCAAAGCTAATTTGACAACATATAGACCCATGGTCATCCTACTGCTGGGACTCCCCAAAAACGTGGCAAAATGGGTCATTTTCATTCCTGTTAGAATGGAGCGACTAGTCGCAAAGGTGTTAGTTCCATTGGCTAGTCGGCCTCCTTAGCATGTAAACACATCCCTGTGCTAATGAATGTGCAGAGTCAGAGGTATGGTCACTCTCACCTCTGCTGCCACCACAGCAGATACTGGTTTTTGGCTCAGTGACCATGATCAAAAGTCCCCGGACTTAAAGTCATGCACGCTATGAAGCCGTGTGTACGTGTCCCGGCTTCAAAGTGGTGTAGTGTGCGTGACCTGAAGTCCAGGGATGTCTGATCATGCACATTGAACTGAAAACCAGAGGTGGCAGCAGAGGTGAGAGCGACCATGCCTCGGACACTGCGCAATCATTAGCTTGTTAGCATACCCACAGGAGCGTGCTTACATGCTATGGGGGCCGACTTGCCAAGGGAACTAAAGCCGTTTCGACTATTCACTGGCCTCATTAGCATATCATATTGGATCTTTATAAATACTCTTTCTAAAAATCCCTTTATCTATGCTACTATAGCCAAGGACTGCTAGGCAGGGATTAGAGATATGCACCCAGAACTGCTCGTGGTTCTGGGTGCATATTGCACCTGACAGGTTCCCTTTAAGTGTAGTAGTCTGCTTCTTTCGGTAGCCCCTTAGAGAATGGATGCAGAGTATGATCACTGCCACTCCATTCTAACTAGGATAAAAGTCCCCATTCTGCCAATCTGTGGGGGTCCCAGTGTTTGGACCCCCACTGGTCTACGAAATATCACCTGTCCATGGCTATACCGTAGAGAACAATGGTATTTCACTGTATGACATTATAATATGAGTAAAGTCAACTTGCAAGATTGATGCCAATCTATAAGAATCAATACGGAGGACGATTTTTAATGATACACTTACTTAAAATGATTGAATCTATGAATGAATGAATGAATGAATGTAGTAATTTCCACTCTTGTGGCACAGACCGTACACACGCCATTCCTTGATCTATTATGATTCACTATATTATATTCTTTCAGTGGGCGCAGCTTTCTGAAGCTTCTCCTTTCCTGCTGCTCGCATTGCCATGGTTACTGGACGCGATGACTCCGGGAACATGATGTTTGACCACCTTTTTCATTTTGTAGTCATAGTAACAATGGTAAAAGAAGATCACAAAAAGAAGAGCAAACCCTTTTACTGAATTATATTCCATGTCGCTTGATTTGTTTGGCGACTAATCCGGCATTAACAGTATGAGACATTTTGTCATTTGTTCCTTTTTTGTTGTGATCTTCAATAAGTCCAGGGCACAATACAAACGCAGGTCTGATTTCCATGTAATAACCCAGGTCTTTTTAATGTCAAATAGAGGCTTTATACAGGGTGATGGTCTTGGAGTGCCCACTGGTGTAGAACTGAGTAATGATACTGTTTATGCCCACTCCTGATTTCTCTATTGTTTTCTGTGGAATCTAAGGCCATGTAAGGCCTCAGTATTTGTAGCCAAAACCAGGAGTGGGTGATAAATACAGAAGCGGTGCCGTGTTTCTATTAGACTTTTCCTCTGATTGCTCCACTCCTGGTTTTGGCTACAAATACTGAGGTAAAAACCTCGCCAAATACTCATTGTGTGAACGTGGCCTAAAGGATCAAGTCTCCTGGTAGAAGTAGCACTGTAAACGCATTTTAGAACTAATACTTCAGCTATGTCACCCACAAAGCAAAACTCAAAATGGGCTCTGCCAAATATACAGTACTATGCCTTCATTACAGCTAAATTTACACATTAGCACAGAATTTGTTTTCTTCATTTACTTACTAAATGCAAATGTCTGGCTCCTGCCTTTAATTACCAGGTTGTGTGCTATCCCACAAAGTGGCCTTCTCCATGGGGTACCAGAAGTATAGAGTGTTTCACACAAATGTTGTCATTTTCTAGGTATATTGTATACTGTAGCATAATGTGAAAACTGCACTCAGAGGGTTAAGCTTCCCCTGTGCAGTCAGCCAATGACTGCAGTTGTATGCAGGCGGCACGGTGGCTCAGTGGTTAGCACTGCAGTCTTGCAGCGCTGGGGTCCTGGGTTGAAATCCCACCAAGGACACCATCTGCAAGGAGTTTGTATGTTCTCCCCATGTTTGTGTGGGTTTCCTCCGGGGTCTCTGGTTTCCCCCCACACACCAAAGACATACAGATAGGGACTCTAGATTGTGAGCCCCAATGGGGACAGTGTTACCAATGTATGTAAAGCGCTGTGGAATTAATAACACTATATAAATGAATAAAATTATTATTATAATTGAGTCACATGTGATTGGGAGGAGCTAACTCCGGCTATGCAGTGGAGAATAAAGTCAGTTGGGAGACGGCAGTTGAGAGGAAAAAAAAGGGAGTTAACGTCCTCCATTTTGAGAGGATTTTCTAACGCATCACTTGAAGGACCAATTGCCTTTATGTGAAGTATAACTCAACCCAAAATAGGAAATTTTTCCCTCAGAGGTCTGCCTGTCTGTAAGTGTCGGAACCTTCAACTGTAAGTGTGGATAACACCAACCAGCTATTGCTACCTGGAAATAGTTATTCAACCTGTTGTCCCCTGTAATAAAACCTGTTCATTAGTAAAGCAGAGTTGTTTTATGACTAAAGATCAACAACAACAACCACAACTATCACCACCATCGGACTCAACTCTACGCCACACAAGGTTTCCACAGTTGGTCCAGCATTTGTTATCGGCCACCCCTTGCTGAGATCTCACACAAGCACTAGCAGTGTCTGTAGTCAGTGTCAGTGCGCAAGATCTCAGTGAGTGGCAACAGATGAGAGATCCTGGACTGACTTGTCAATCAAACACAAGAGCCAGATATTGGGTGGGGAATAATGAATGAGGGGCTGAGAACTGGAGCGGCTGACCCGCCCCAATGCACTCACTGCTAAATTCCAGACCAGTTTTCTCAGCAATGCCAGTGTGGATATCTACAAGAAAGGTATTGATTTACTCAAGGTCACAACAGCTATACAGCTTATCTTTTAGTTTTAGGTAAAAATTCCTCCTGCCAACCCTGTGAGCATGCTAACATGCTAAAAGAGGGCGGTTTCGTGACCCTGAGGTGTACAGGAGGGAGGGAAGGCGGTAGACGGGAGGATGGATGGAGGATGGGGGTGGTAGTGATGGTGAGGAAACTGTTTTTAGATTGTGATGCCACCTGTGGTCCGCGGCCAGAGATGGGCCACCGCTGCGGGTGCTGGTCTCTGGGGCTGATGGTGAAGGTCACAGCCGGGATAGTGTCGCTCCCCACAAGTTGCGCAGGGTTACCTTGGGGAGTATGATGGAGGACGGACAGGGAGGGTTGTAGTCCCCGTTGGCATCACAGAGCTGGGTGACGGCGACGGCAAATGAGAGGCAGAAGCAGGGGCTGCGGTTCCAGGTCTTTTACACACTGGTATTTCAGGCGCTGCCCCAGAGTACCAGTCTCTGCCACGATGGGCTCCAGCCGATCCCGGATAGTCGGTGGTCACCGCCGATGCCCGTGGAAGTCTTTCTAGTGAAGTGTCCCCCGTTTGCTATCCAGAACTATGGCCAAGCCTCCAGCTCCAAGCCACGGGCCCCATGAAGAAAGAGAAACACTCGACTCCTGTTGTTTGTGCAAGATGTTATCCCAAGCTGTGCCCGAGAAAATCTGTTCTTGTGAGATAGTAGCGCCTACTTCTTACCCAAGTGGTGCCCGCCCCCAGTGGTTGTCCTAGCAACTGGGGAAGTCCCATGCTTCATGACGGCTAACCTCCCTGTCTGCCCTAGTCCACCCCCCGTGGGAAATCACCTTATTGTTTTATGTGTTTGGTTTTGTGAAGGCACCGGCAGTTAACCCCCTCCTAACCCATGATGGATATTACCCCTTAAAGGAGATATAATACCCAGTGGCGCCTGAAGCCTCAGGGGCGCTACATTCCCCGGTGTCAAATGGCAGCACTCCGGGGCTGTAAAAGTTTAAAGGAATCACCGCATTTTGTTATGCAATTAACCAAACAACATTTCTTCACTTTTTGGGAAACATAGCAAATAAAGCATTTCAAACATTTCAACTTTTTCAAACAACTCAACAGGTTATACCAATTTTTCAAAGTTCAGCATAGTAAATCAACATTAACTTTAACTATTATACGAGGAAAAATTTACTATCACTCTTTCTTTACAGCTGCTTCTGGAGATGGCTGTACCAGGGAACCATTCCCGGCTCCCTGGTTCTGGGCACTCATGGGACAGCCCCTTGCTTAATGTCCCGCTTCACGACAACGGCGACAAATGGGGTGCCCATCGGCCGTATACCGATCAGGAACTTGGGACAATGCGTCTTTGCCGCGTCATCGCCAGGGAAGGTCATCAGCACTGGAAGCCAGTTCAAAGATCGCCAGTTGCTGGATCCCTGGTTCGGTCTGCATTACCTTGATCAAAATAGCCATGCTTTTACTCAGTTCCAAAATCCGGAGTTGCAGTTCAAATAAGCTGTACAGTCTATCCTGGAAAACAGTTCCCACTCTTGGCTGGAGACACAGGGTTTCCTGGTAATTTTCCTGGCAGCGGGCTCTCTTTTGCATGCTTTTTTGGGCTCCGACCATGAAGACAGGCCTCCTTTTTTCCCGCTCTTTGTGAACAATGGTGTCTACTGATTTTGCTAATACGCCACACACAGTCCATAAACAGAAAGTGCATTGGGGAACACAGTACCCGGTTGTTGTGGGCACGTGACGTCCTGTTCGTGACTCCAAATGTGACAGCCTGGGGTCGAGGGGTTTTCACCTGACTCGTCGCTGGGTCGGGGGTTGCAGATCCTCTGCGTCATCACCGGCTGGCCTGGCCCGGTTTCGTGACCTCGAGGCGTACAGGAGGGAGGGAAGGCGGTGGACGGGAGAAAGGATGGAGGATGGGGGTGATAGTGATGGTGAGGAAAGTCTTTTTGGATCGTGACGCCATCTGTGGTCCGTGGCCAGAGATGGGCCACCTCTGCAGGTGCTGCTCTCCGGGGCTGATGGTGAAAGTTGCAGCCAGGATGGTGTCGCTCCCCACAGGCAGAGCGGGTAACCCCAGGGAGGATGATGGAGGACGGACAGGGGTGGTTGTAGTCCCTGTTGGCACCACAGCGATGGGCGACGGCGATGGTAAATGAGAGGCAGAGACAGGGCCTGCGGTTCCAGGTCTTTTTTTCACTTGTAGTTCAGGCGCTGCCCAGAGTTCCGGTCTCTGCCACAATGGACTCCAGCCGTTCCCGGATAGTCGGCGATCACCGCCGGTGTCCGTGGAAGTCTTTCTAGTGAAGTCTCCCCCCCTTTGCTATCCAGGACCTGGGCCGAGCCTTCAGCTCCAAGCCACGGGCCCCACGAAGAAAGAGAAACACTCTACTCCTGTTGCCTCTACTCTTGTTGTGCGAGATGTTATCCCAAGCTGTGCCCAGGAAAGTCTGCTCTCGTGAGATGGTTGCGCCTACTTCTTACCCCAAGTGGTGCAGCCTCCAGTAGTTGTCCTAACGACTGGTTAGCCATCATGTTATCATGCTTCATGATGGCTAACCTCCCTGTCTGCCCTAGTCCATCCCCCTTGGGAAAGCACCTTATTGTTTTATGTGTGTGGTTTTGTGAAGGCACCGACAGTTAACCCCCTCCTAACCCAGGATGGATATTACCCCTTAAAGGAGGTGTAATACCCTGTGGCGCCTGAAGCCTCAGGGGCGCCACACTAGTGTATATAGGGACAGTTAGACAGGGATATGCACCCAGAACGGCTCGTGGTTCTGTGTGCATATTGCACCTGACAAGTAGAGCTAGCCTTCTTATATTCAGCCATACACTTACTAAATGGCTGCTTAGTTTCTTTGTATGATTTGATGTAATTGCCTTTACATGTTCATGTTTCTGCCTCAGTGTGTAGTTGGCTTTCATATTATGAGACAACATTTGATGGATGGATGGATGGATGGATAGATAGAATCATAGTTAGAAAGAAGGATACAGGGATAGATGATAGATAGATGATAGATAGATGTTTTCACAAATGTCACCTCAGTTGAGGTCTTTCTATATTTCTATTTGCTTTTGTTGATACACTCTGATATGGTAAACATTATGTAATGCCTGCCTGGAGCCACAGACTCAAGCTGGCTGTAAGAGGAGTCTAGAGAAAAGCCGCTCACAAAGCAGGACCCCGAGAGCAGAGTCAAAAACCAGGAAATGCTAAACAGGAACAGAATCGGCCGGCAAGGGCATAGTGAGGAGACAAAGCAGAGGTCAAATCCGGAACTGGCAGCAAGGTACAAAAACGACAGGCAGGAGGGTAGTCAAAAAACAAGCAAGGGTCAGGGCACAGGACTCAAAATACAAACAGCACATGAACCAGGAGTACCGAACTATCTCTGGCAGTGGTCACATGAAAGGAGGGGGAATAAGAAGGGTGTGGTGTCTTCCCATTGGCTGCAGGTGAATGATGGCAACTTCAGCTGGAAGACTCATGCCACCTACAGTCCGCCAGTGGTACTGCAGGTTCCAGGGAAACCCAGCCCAGTGGATAAGCGGAGCCTGTGCTCAGCAGAGCAACGGGCACTGACTCCTCTCCCATCACCAGCACTATCCATGGTGGGAACACGGCGTCGCCTGGCGATCGAAGCAGAAGTTGCAGGCGCGGACTCTGGTGGGGACATGACACATAAGTGATGGGCCAATAGTAACTATTTGTGTTCGGATTATTCGAAACCAATCCCAAAGTATTATTCTGGTATTTGTTACAAATAACAAACCTCATGCAAATCAATGTGGAAAGAGCATTTTTCTTGCCTTGATGAATACTGGAATAGTATTCGGTATTCGATAAGCATTATCCGAACACAAATAATTACTATTCGCTCATCACTAGTTAACATGTCTAATAGATTGTGTTCTAGCACATGGTGGGGAACAACAGACAGTCGAGGGCAGATATACCATTGGTGCAAGATGTAAGGGGCCCAAGAGGTAAGGGGGCCTATTCCACCTCCAAAGTAGGTAGAATTGTGCATTATGATAAGCTGATAGATTGCAGAGCCAATATATTCTTGCACGGGGGCCCTCTTTTTGTATGTCCGCCCCTACACACAGATAGACTGTAAGCCCTTGTGGGCAGGGTGTTCTCTCCTCCTGTACCAGTCTGTGCCTTGAATTGTTCATGATTATTGTACTTGTCTATGTATGCTCCTTTTTTCACATATAAAGCGCCATGGAATAAATAGCGCTAAAATAATGATAATAATATGGAAAGGTTTTCTTTATTCCTATAGTATAAATTTTCTTCTACTTTTAATATCTAGTAGGCAAACACAAGAGCTTATTTCGTTATAGGCTTACACACACATATCCAGTGTTAGATCGTTAATATAATGTTATCCAATTTAAGGGCAAGTATTGCTCAAGTAATATTTCCATTCACTGACAGCAAGCTTCCATGTTGAATATGATGAATTATTGAGATTGCATTTTTCCTGCCAAACTGAACTAGGCAAGATTTTGATGAATGTAGGAATGATAAAATACACAAACATTATTGCTGATTTTTGATTATTACATGGGACCTTGTCCAAATAACCCACTTCTTACTGGCATCTCTGCTGATAGATACCATGGTGAAGTGTGCCGCAGATGGCAAAAACAGAAATATATATATACCATCAAAACATTTTCCTTCAAGCATATTTGGCAACATAGCCAGCATTAATGTCAACTAATTTTGCCAGTGTAATACAACAATGATTTCCTAATGTTATCAACACTAATTAACCACAGGATGAGTCACATATTCTGTTGGCCCTTTGGGTCGCTCGCACCATCTGTTCTTATGTGCCATATCTACACAGCAGATAATTGTGCGGCTGCACAATTAAAAAGATTGTATGAATCAATTTGTTCTGCATCTAACAGCTTATACAATGATGTATCTTATGCAGGCTATGCATTTACTTTCAATCTTATCTATTGGTCTATGCTTGCCTAATTTTCATATAGGCTAGCTCTTGGGCCCTTTACCTAAGTAAAGAACATATCCCTCACAATTACCTGTGAATTTGTATAAAGACATAAAGGGTGCTCTATACATAGCTAGGGACTCGCATATTATTCTTGAAGTCCTTTGCTGTATCTGTTCACATTTTCTCGAGTTCCTCTAAATCAGGATCACCAGTCTGTGGCTCGAGAGCCACATGTGGCTCGTGAGACTTTGATGTGTGGCTCGCTGCTGTCATCTTGGCGTATTAGCACTCGGTCTAGCAATCGGCTTCAAAGAGCAGGCCTCCATATATTGACTTTTGTGAGTAGACGCAGATAGAAGAGGAGATCTGGATGTGCATATAATGGCCTTGGGGTTGAAGATAAACATTAACTACTAATCTGGAGATAGGATAATACTGCCAGATAAAGGAGATGATTGAATCCGACTACGATAGTGTGGTGGGAGTGCATGGTCCAAGAATACCGAGTAGCAGTGAGGGTGACGTGGGAACTCCTAAGTACAAGTATACTGCTTTGGTGTGATTTCTGTGGGGAAGTTTTAGCTTTCATTATACCAATAATAGAATCTCTTGGTGTTACTTCTGTGGGGGAGGTAGGAGCCAGATGTCACTATTCGGGATAGTGTAGGGCTTTGGATGTAATTCACAACACTCTCAGAGCTCAATGTGGCTTTTATGGTAAGAAAGGTTGGGGATCAGTGCTCTAAATGAAGGAATATTCCTCATTGAAGACTACAGCCTTGCATGATCCTTGTGTGCACTTTTGTTTACTAGTAATATTTAGGAGTTTGTTTTTAAGTCCTCTTTCTCAACAATAACCCAAGAAGATCTTGCTTCCTTTTTTTCTTTATTTAGAAATGTAGGGGTTGATTCATGAAAGTGTTTATGCCAGAATTCTGATGTTAAACAGCTTCAAATATTACAAACATGTTTTGTGATTTTTGGGGTATTCATGCATTTTTCTGCAAAATTGGGGAGGAGCTAGGGCAGGAAAAGGTGCATGGCAACGCATGGCCAACAAATTTGTTAAAAGTTGTTGCGCTCCCTTCGCAGGAATGTTACTTACAACATTTCTGGTGAGCTGCATGGAGGCACAAATTGGTGATAAGATGCACCAAATTAATTAAGTGGTATATGTCTCTTAATACATGAGACAGATTATTTCTGCATGCCCCACTCCTATTAAGACTGGCACATGAAAAGTTATTCTTAATGAACTGAGATCATAGTCTTTGACTCTTTAGTCTAAAGAGTTTGTCCTATGACATAAAAGGTGATGGAACTATGAATGTTAATTAATATTTACACAGTTTGTTTTTACAGGGACAGTGAATTTGAAAAGATTGTCCCAGACTTTTTGAGGCCGGTGGTCAGTGATGAATATCAGGGTTGGTATTGATCCGATATTTATGAGAGACACATTTTTAGCTTTGTGATTATGAGAGGAAGAACATGCATATTTTTATATAATTGTGTGAACAGCATCAGTACCAAATTAATATTGGTTAGATGGATGATGCTATCCATGCAATGTTTCATGTCTTTAGAAAGATAAAATTGTGATAACAAACATGACCACAATATCTTCTGCCTGGGACGTCCAGGGGCGAAGATATCCTGAAAGTTGGAGATCTCATAAAATGCTAAAGGACTAAAACAACATCCCATGACCAACCCATGTGAGGTCACCAATGGGAGGTATGTAGGAGTGACTGTTCACTAATAAATACAGGAGTTTGAATTGAAACCTTGTTCAATGCAAGAAAGATACATTGCTGTGTAGGATTGTTCAACGTTTCATTATTATTATTATTTATTATTTTAGCGCCATTAATGCTATGGTGCTCTACAAGTGAAAAAGTGTATACATAAAAACTTTGAAGCTCTTCTCTCCATAAATCTGAGCCATTTCCATGACACAAGTTTAGTCATTTTTTTGTGATTCCTTTTTTATTTTACGTAATTATATATACTGTATTTTTTTGTTCCCTTTGTCATATCTTTTTTATCTTTTGTTATAAACACTACTTACTTTTTGAATTAAATATACAAAATGTAATAGCTTTGCTCAATAAACTGCATTCCAAAAGCCATACATTATCTGTAACTGGTGTCCAAACAGCCTACATAAGCAATTGATGTTGGCAGCTAGTAGTTGTTCTTGGATTATAGTGGAGTTTGGCAATGACTGTACAGAGGTATATGCATATTCCATATGTAGAAGTTGGTTGTATATATACTATACCCTCACTGTGAACTCCCTAAGAATCGGCCTAATAGTGAAAGCCTCCTTTGACTCATCCATCAATCATAGGTCAATTGTGTATTCTCCTGACGATTGGAGGCAGCAGAGTGCTGTTCTTGACAAAGTGGTTTCAGCACTGGGATATCTGCCTGACCCCCATCATGTCAGGGTTGTGTCCCTGCATGATGGAACAATAGTTTTACATATTTTTAATATAATAGCGGTCTAAAAAACTCTTGCAATTTGGAGAAATTAGGTAAAGTTCCCACTTCGAGTTTTTGACGGTGTATATTTTAACTGCAAAAACATCTGTGTCTTACAGTTGCTGCAAATTGGGTTGGATTTATAGAAATCTCATTCCCACTGTGATTTTTTTTCTGCGGTGCATTTTTCAAATCCGCAACGTGTTGATTCTTGCAAGTACGCTGTGTTTTCTGTTGCAGACTTTCCTAATAGAATTGCATTAGACGCAGAAAATCCTCAGGTAAAGAACACATGTAATTCACACATAACTTTATCAATAAAGTATTGTTAAAGCCAAATAATACAGTCCCTTTCAGAAGTTCTGTCACTTATTCATGTTATGTAAATAAAAGCTTATAACCTGAATTTAAATTCATCCATTGGTTTTATAATTTACTCTTTTGAAAGCTGAAATCCTCCCAAATTTGGTTTAGGTTATGAAAATAAAGTTGCTGCAAAGCTGAAATATTGATCAATTAATGAACACAGAAAGGTCAGATTTTGGCAAGACAGAAGTTTTGTCGCCTTGTCATATAATGTACCCAATCCTAGTTTACATCCTCACCTGTGCTCACTAAATGATCTGTTAATTAGTGGGTGTGTAAAGAAACCCAGCACCCCAGACCTTCACTTGAACTGTGTCACAAACCACCGGGGGGGGTCACTCAGAAATCCCCCGCGCTGGCTACCAGTACGTCACAATCGGGGGGTAACAAGTGGGGGTCACCCCTACTTTATACCTCCCGACCGACAGACAGAGCACGTGACGCGCTCTCTAGCGCCCCTCTTATAGTCAGGCCAATTATGGAATTGCCCGACAATAAGCAAGGAGGCCGCTATACTACTTATGCCGATTATTGAAGGGTCCCCGGTGAGAGTAAGGTATATATTCCCCCGACCTCCGCGGGCGGAATATATAATATCTTCCCGAGTCTCACTGGCCTCCCCACAATAATCCTTGGCACAACTCGCTGCCACCAACCGCTTCACGGTAACTATTAGCCGAACACACAGACGTGGGATTCAAGATCGAGATAACAGAACAGCCCAAGATTAATTATATAATTTGATCAGCCTAAAGCACACTAGAACTACAATATATACAATAGGGAATCTACAGAATATACATATGTCAGAGTACAGTTACAGATAAAGCATGGGTTACAAACAGGTATACAATTACATCAGTTACCTTGTGTGTCTGGCCACAGGGGGGCGCTGTAGACCAGGTTTCTAGGATTCTTCCCACAGATGTTTCCCAACCAGGCCCCCGAGCAGAAGAACACTGGAAAATGGCCGAAGTAGGGTTATCAACCTGGGCAGATCCAGGTCCCCTCCTACCTTAGTGACCTCACAGGGAAGCACTGCCACTCCCCCTGCATGGATCAGAATTATCCAGCAAAGGGGATATTGGCCATAACTTTGCCTGGGAGCGTCGTAGGCGGACGCCAATGCTCTCATTGTGACAGTTATGAATTTAGCTACAGAACGAGGGGACTCATGACCTGTCTGCCAGTTCCCCATTGGCTGATATCACGCCTGGGGCATTTCCCAATGTCCCCCTTCCATAAAAAAGGTGTGCCAGCATCGTCCGCCTGCGCAAACACCATTTTTATGGTTGCCATATTTATCGGAGATATGGCTTGCGAGATATGAACCATTTTTTACTGGAGTCGTTCTGTCTGGCTACTTCCAAGCCTTGCTAATGAGATACAACTCTTGTTACAGGGTGACGGCAGGGAGCCATCCTGTGTCCATTGTCCGCACATCATCTCATCTCCATATCAGAGGAGATGGCTGTTGGAGGTGTAAGTGGGATGTGACACCTTCACAGATGCTGGACATTTGGGAACAAGGAGGGAGGGGGGGCACTGCCAGGGAGTGATGAGAGCAATTATGACTTCTAGTCATAATTCCTCTTCATATCCCAGGATTTACCTCACACCTCCCCCCTTTTGAGGGCGCTAGGGGGCAGCACACTCCGGTGTTCCCCCGTGCGCCCGTCCGCGACCTCTCCTTGTCGGGACAGCCCGTCTGCGTTACCGTGGTCACGGCCCCTTTTGTGGCGAATGGTGAAGTCGTATTGCTGGAGCGCAAGGCTCCATCGCAACAATCGCCCATTCGTCCCAGAGACGGTGTGCAACCAGCTGAGGGGATTGTGGTCCGTCTCCACGATGAAGTGGCGCCCGTATAGATAGGGTTGCAGACGCTGCAGGGCCCACACTATGGCCAGGCACTCCTTCTCCATTGTAGAATAGGCCACTTCCCTTGGTAACAGCTTCCTGCTCAGGTACAAGACTGGGTGCTCTTGGCTCGCAGAGTCCACCTGGCTGAGCACCGCACCGAGGCCGAAGTCACTGGCGTCGGTCTGTACTACAAACGGCCGCGTGAAGTCGGCTGCCTGTAGCACGGGCGGGCTGGACAGGGCGTCCTTTAGGGCCCGGAAGGCTGTCTCGCAGTCCACTGTCCAATCGACTGCAGAGGGCAGCTTCTTCTTGGTGAGGTCCGTCAAGGGCTTTGCCAGGCTACTATAGCATGGAACAAACCTCCTATAGTACCCAGCGGTCCCCAAGAAGGACATCACCTGCTTCTTGGTCCTGGGGGTGGGCCAGGATGCGATGGCCTCCACTTTCTCAGGCTCGGGCTTCAGCGTTCCCCCACCTACCCGGTGACCGAGGTACTGGACCTCGCTCATGGCCAGCTGACACTTTCCCGGCTTGATGGTCAAACCTGCCCGGTGGATCCGCCTGAGCACCTGTGCTAGATGCTCTAGGTGGTCCTCCCAGGTGGGACTGAAGACGGCAATGTCATCCAGGTACGCGGCCGCGTACCCTTCAAGTCCCTTGAGCAGGGTGTTGACCATCCGCTGGAAAGTGGCAGGGGCATTCCTCATCCCGAATGGCATCACCGTGGACTCGTACAGTCCAAATGGGGTAATAAAGGCAGAGCGTTCCCTGGCCTTGCGAGTCAGGGGGATCTGCCAATATCCCCGGCTCAGGTCCATGATGGTCAGGTACTGAGCCCCGGCCAACTGATCGAGCAGGTCATCGATGCGTGGCATTGGGTACGCATCGGCGACCGTGACAGCATTGAGCCCCCTGTAGTCCACGCAGAACCGAGTGGTTCGGTCCTTCTTAGGGACGAGGACTACAGGCGAGGCCCAAGCGCTGTTGGATGCCTGGATCACCCCCAGCTCCAGCATCTCGTCAATCTCCTGGCGCATGTGTTGCTGCACCTCCAGGGAGACCCGATATGCTGAACGCCGGATCGGGGGATGATCCCCAGTGTCCACGTGATGGACAGCCAAGTCAGTCCTTCCGGGCTGGTTGGTAAACAACCCCCGGAAGGGGAGGAGGGTGGCCCACAGCTGGGACCGTTGGTCCTCCAAGAGCTGGTGGCCAACCTCCACATCCTCAATGGATCCGCCTGCCCTAACCTGGGCTAGCATATCCAAGAGGGTTTCCGCTTCTCCCTCCTCGGGCAGGTTGCACACGGGGAGCGCACATGCCTCCCGCTCATGATGTGCCTTCATCATGTTCACATGGAAGGGCTTCCGCCTTCCACGGGCAGGGTCCAGGGTGACCAGGTACGTTACAGGGTTGAGCTGCTGGTACACGAGGTATGGGCCTTCCCAGGCTGCCTGAAGCTTGTCCTGTGGTACGGGGACCAGTACCCACACCTTTTGACCCACTTGGTAGGTCCTCTCACAAGCGTTCTGGTCGTACCAACGCTTCTGATCGGCCTGGGCTTGAGCCATATTGTCGTGTACCAGTTGCGTCAAGGCCTGCATTTTGTCCCGGAAGCGCATGACATACTCGATGACCGACACTCCAGGGGTGGCCAAATCCCCTTCCCAAGCCTCTTTCACCAGAGCCAGGGGGCCCCGCACACGTCGCCCGTACAGGAGCTCAAACGGTGAGAATCCTGTTGAGGCCTGTGGAACCTCCCGGTAAGCAAATAACAGGTGTGGGAGATACCGCTCCCAGTCACGCCCATGGGAGTCGACCAACATCTTAAGCATCTGCTTTAAGGTGCCATTGAACCGCTCGCACAGGCCATTAGTCTGTGGATGGTACGGGCTGGCCACCAGATGTCGCACCTGGACTTGCTTACAGAGGGTCTCCATCAGCTGGGACATGAATTGGGTCCCCCGGTCGGTGAGCATTTCCTGGGGAAAACCCACTCGGGAGAAAATCTCCAGCAATGCGGTGGCCACCTTGTCAGCCCGAATGGACGACAAGGCCACTGCTTCTGGGTACCGGGTGGCATAGTCAACTACCGTCAGTATGAAGCGTTTCCCGGAGCTGCTGGGGATGGCCAGCGGGCCGACCAGATCCACAGCCACCCTCCTGAAAGGCTCATCGATGATTGGCAGAGATACTAGTGGGGCTTTGGGGTGTGGCCCCGCCTTCCCCACTCTCTGACAGGTTTCACACGAACGGCAGTAGGCAGCCACATCGGCCCCCATTTTTGGCCAGTAGAAATGCTGGTTTAACCTGGCCTTGGTCTTAGCGATCCCTAGGTGTCCGGCCATCGGAATCTCATGTGCGATCCGCAACAACTCCGTCCGGAACGGATAGGGTACCACCAACTGTCGGTCCCTGGGCCACGCCTCCGGTGAACCCTGCTGGACCGTGGCCCGGTACAGCCGTCCTTGGTCCCAGACCACTCGCTCCGGGTCCGAGTCCGAGGGAGGCTGTGCCGCCTGCTCCTTTAGAGCTTTCAGGCTGTCGTCAGCTTCTAACGCTGCCTGAAACCCCTGACCAGATATGGCCAGAATCGACGAGACTGTCACATCTTCGGTCAGTACCCCGGGACCTGTGTCCTGGCCTCCACCTGACTCGGCTGCCACTTGGTCAGAAGGGGAAGAGCTATCGGACCTCCGGGAGGCCCCTTGGCTTCCAGCACTCCCACTGCGGGTGACAGCGGCCACAGCCGCTGCGACCGTGGGTCGTGCCTGCTCCTCCTCCGTTCCTGACCAAGTCGCCGGTTCAGGCAGACCTACCTGGCTTCCTGACACCCCGGTTGTGGGGGAACCATGCACCGAGATCTTACCTGGGAGCACTTCCGCTCCTGGACCGGCCCCAATCTCACCTGCCTGTTCCCCTCCTGCAGCAACAGAACCCCGCTGTGAAATCTCTGGGGACCCCACATTTGCTGTGGTAGCCCCCACCCCACACACTGGTCCTCCCCCTGCAGCACCCTGCTCTCTGCTTATCCCTGCAGAGGGCAACAGATCCCAGCTCACAGGCTGGTTACTTGTAGAGGCATTGTCACACCTTTCTCTGACCCCCTCCCCTGTCACAGCTGCAGCTGTGTGTGTGTCTATGGTGTCTGTGCAAGCAGAAATATCAGAGTTCACTCCCTCCTCCCTTACATCATTCATAGATAACACATTAACATTGTCAGGAGTCATGTCAGCACTGGCTGAAGGTTCAGCCTTTGGGGCGGGGCCAAACTGGGAGGTTATTTGCCCCAAATCTGTCCCAAGTAGCACGTTTGCAGGGATCCGATCAGTTACCCCCACCTCCCTCACCCCTCGCCCTGCGCCCCAGTCCACATAAATGTCAGCAACAGGCAGCGCCGGGTCAATGCCTCCAATCCCGGAGACAGCGAGGGTTTTTCCAGGGATCAAGTCTTGGGGGGACACCATCTCAGGCCGCACCAGAGTCACCTCCGAGGCGCTGTCTCGCAGTCCTATGGTCACAGACTGGCCGACGGTGACAAGTTGGAAGCTGTCCAGGGACCTACCACCACCCCCACCCACACAATACACCTTGGGCGGCCCTTGGGACGGGGACGGAGCCGGGGCCTTGGGACGCTGAGGGCACATGGCCTTGAAGTGTCCAGGTAGGTTGCACTGGTGGCACCGTCTTGGTTCTGCCACGGGCCTGGAGAGGGGAGTTGAGGGGGACACCCCCTGCAGTCTAGGGGCAGGTGGGGCAGTCGCAGAGTTCATCTTACCCCCTCTCCAGGTGCTGCTGGTGGCTGCTCTCCTGGCTTCAGGAGCCCGATTGTTGGTGTAGTCATCTGCCAGGGCAGCTGTAGCCGTGGATCCCTTTGGCTTCTGGTCTCGGATGAACTGGCGGAGATCCTCAGGGCAGTTCCACAAGAGTTGCTCCGTGATGAACAAGTCCAGGATCTCCGGTCCGGTGGAAAGCTGCAGGCCTTGGGTCCAGTGGTCGGCAGCTCGGGCAAGTGCCCGCCGGTGGTCAGCCCAGGAGTCCTTTGGTCCCTTCTGCAGCGTCCGGAACTTCTTGCGGTAGGACTCCGGGGTGAGGTTGTACTGTTGGATCAGGGCCCGCTTGATGGTGTCGTAGCCCTGATCCGCCTCAGCAGGCAAGTCCCCAAGGATATCCAGGGCCTTACCCCTTAAACGGGGGGTCAGGTATTTGGCCCACTGGTCCTTGTTCAGATGATGCTGCAAGCAAGTCCGTTCAAAAGCAGTCAAGAAAGAGTCCAAGTCTCCATCCTTCTCCAGCACTGGGAAGTCCTCAACACGGACCTTTGGAAGTTTGGTGTCTGGAAGGTCACGGGTGGCTGATGAGGGCCGGAGCTGAGCTAGCTGCAGCTGGTAGTTACGCTCTGCCTGGCGCTCTTCACGCGCTGCTTGCCGCTCACGCTCGGCCATGAGTTCCTTGTAGCCCTCCCGGTCTCCAGCCTGGCGTAGGGCCATAGCCATTTGAAAAAGGCTATCCGAGCCTCCCAGGCTCGGTGGAATGGCACGTGGTGATCTGCGGCCCGCTGCGGAGCCTGGTGCTTCACTGTCCATTGCAGAGCGGAGGGCTGGCGTCTGGCTCGTTGAGGACACTTGGGCGAGCTGCTCCACATCTTGTCCAGCAGTGCCCGGTTGTGCAATGTCCTCTGCAGAGCTGTTTTCTGGCGTCGAGCTCCTGGAGGACTCGTGGACAACCTCCTCATCGTCTCTGGCCTGAGCATCGGCCATTCCTTTGGCTTTGCTCCTGGTGCTATCAGCCATTGTTGCAGACTTTGGTCACTGACACAGAACTGACACCTGATGCCTCCACACACCTTACAGTATCTGCACTCTGACACTCTAGTGTTGAGCTGGTCTGAAGACCCCAGCAGCCACAGCTGCTGCAGGCAGTCTTTAGTGTCTGGGAGTATGGGTCTCACACTCACACACACTATTATCTCGATCCCACCGCTTGCCACCAATATGTCACAAACCACCGGGGGGGTCACTCAGAAATCCCCCGCGCTGGCTACCAGTACGTCACAATCGGGGGGTAACAAGTGGGGGTCACCCCTACTTTATACCTCCCGACCGACAGACAGAGCACGTGACGCGCTCTCTAGCGCCCCTCTTATAGTCAGGCCAATTATGGAATTGCCCGACAATAAGCAAGGAGGCCGCTATACTACTTATGCCGATTATTGAAGGGTCCCCGGTGAGAGTAAGGTATATATTCCCCCGACCTCCGCGGGCGGAATATATAATATCTTCCCGAGTCTCACTGGCCTCCCCACAATAATCCTTGGCACAACTCGCTGCCACCAACCGCTTCACGGTAACTATTAGCCGAACACACAGACGTGGGATTCAAGATCGAGATAACAGAACAGCCCAAGATTAATTATATAATTTGATCAGCCTAAAGCACACTAGAACTACAATATATACAATAGGGAATCTACAGAATATACATATGTCAGAGTACAGTTACAGATAAAGCATGGGTTACAAACAGGTATACAATTACATCAGTTACCTTGTGTGTCTGGCCACAGGGGGGCGCTGTAGACCAGGTTTCTAGGATTCTTCCCACAGATGTTTCCCAACCAGGCCCCCGAGCAGAAGAACACTGGAAAATGGCCGAAGTAGGGTTATCAACCTGGGCAGATCCAGGTCCCCTCCTACCTTAGTGACCTCACAGGGAAGCACTGCCACTCCCCCTGCATGGATCAGAATTATCCAGCAAAGGGGATATTGGCCATAACTTTGCCTGGGAGCGTCGTAGGCGGACGCCAATGCTCTCATTGTGACAGTTATGAATTTAGCTACAGAACGAGGGGACTCATGACCTGTCTGCCAGTTCCCCATTGGCTGATATCACGCCTGGGGCATTTCCCAATGTCCCCCTTCCATAAAAAAGGTGTGCCAGCATCGTCCGCCTGCGCAAACACCATTTTTATGGTTGCCATATTTATCGGAGATATGGCTTGCGAGATATGAACCATTTTTTACTGGAGTCGTTCTGTCTGGCTACTTCCAAGCCTTGCTAATGAGATACAACTCTTGTTACAGGGTGACGGCAGGGAGCCATCCTGTGTCCATTGTCCGCACATCATCTCATCTCCATATCAGAGGAGATGGCTGTTGGAGGTGTAAGTGGGATGTGACACCTTCACAGATGCTGGACATTTGGGAACAAGGAGGGAGGGGGGGCACTGCCAGGGAGTGATGAGAGCAATTATGACTTCTAGTCATAATTCCTCTTCATATCCCAGGATTTACCTCACAAACTGCAACTTGACCTCTGACAACATGCCAAAAATCCACCCTGTGACCAAAGCCTTGATTATCAAGATCCTGAAGACCAGATCCACTGCAGAGGTGGCTGGCACCTTAAATCAGCATCAAGTACAAAGAATGAAAAAAAAGTTTTGAAGACACTGGAGATGTTTTTGATAAGCCCAGGTCTGGCAGACCCTGCAAGACAACTGTTCAGTAGGAACATTTGTTGGTTAAAACATCCAAAGCCAGCCCCTCTGCTACTGCAGCAAAGCTCCAAAAGGCATGGTCACCTCAAGTCCCTGTGTCAACTAGAACAGTTTGTAGGATTCGGTCTCGAAATGGCCTCCATGGTCGAATCATTGCCTAAAAGCCAGCACTAAACAAAAGGCAATTAAAAAAACGTGTGGCATTTGCCAAGTCCCACAGCCTGCTAAACAGATGGACGCTGGAAAAGTGGCAGAAGGTGGATTTCTCTAATGAATCTTCAGTTGAATTACACCACAGCCACCGCAAATACTGCAGGAGACCTACTGGAGCCCGTATGGATACAGAAAACAGTTAAATTTGGTTGTGGAAAGATCATGGTCTGTGGTTACATTCAGTATGGGGGTGTGCGAAACATTTGCAAGGTGGAAAGCAATATAGCCTAAAATATCAAGAAGTATTAGCTACCTTTTACATTTCCAATCATAAAAGGAGTCAAATTCTGCAGCAGGATGGTGCTCCATCTCATACGTCCATCTCTACAACAAAGTTCCTCCTGGCAAAGAAGATCAAGGTGCTCAAGGACTGGCCAGCCCAGTCACCAGACATGAACATCATTGAGACTGTTTGGGGTAAGATGAAAGAGGAAGCTTGGAAGACAAAACCAAATAATCCAGATGAACTCTGGCATGTAAAACTGCATTTGTTTACTATTCCTGATGACTTCATCAATAAATTGTAGGAATCATTGTTGAACCGCATGAATGCAGTGCTTCAAGCTTATGGAAGTCACACAAAATATTAAATATGAATATTATAGCACCACAACTTCATTCACCAATGTTATGCATATGTTTTTATTAGAAGTTAATTATTTGATTGAATTTCACATTACTTTCTGTGGGCGACAAAACCTTTGTCTTGCCAAAATCTGACCTTTCTGTGTTCATTAAATGATCAATATTTCAGCTTTGCAGCAACTTTATTTTCATAACCTAAACCAAATTTGGGAGGATTTCAGCTTTCAAAAGAGTAATTTATGAAACCAATGGATGAATTTAAAGACAGTTTATAAGCTTTTATTTACATAACATGGATAAGCGACAGAACTTCTCTCAGGGACTGTAGGAGGAATCAGAAACAAATCTTTATTTAAAACATGAAATACCAAAAGGAGATACAAACCGCAGCATCAAAGATATAATAAAATGAAATGTAAAAGAACTCATAAACACATTGAAAACTTTAAATAACATAATGTACCTAACAGGTGCAGAAATGCTGCGGAAAATCTGCAAAATCCAAAACTCACCAAATACTGATAGTGGAAATATAATCTTAATTGTAAATGTCAGAATTGCCCCTTCCCCCTATTCAACATGTATTCAGAAGATCTCCATAGGCATACACCAAACCATTCTATGACTACACATTGATCATAGTGTTATAAAGCCTACTGCCAGACACTTTCTTTTGCTTTCCTTTGTTTAAAAATTCTGGATGAATTAGACCTGCTAATTACTTGGGAGGAGAAGATATCGGGGAGAGACTGAAAGCTTCTATGAATTAGAATAGGATCACAAATTAAAAACAGAATGGCACAAAACCAGTTACATGTAAGACTTGTCTGCCTGTCTGGATTTTGCTCAGGAAACATTACTACCTACTGAGACTCATGTAATTTTTGTGCCTCTTGAGATTGATTTCATGGTTGAGTTGACAAAGGCACGTGTAGGTTAATCCAAGAGCTGACTAATGGTGCGTGTCTGTAATAGCATAGCCCAAAGAGTAAGGAGAAGATTACCCACTTCTGGTATAAAGAAAATAGTGTTTATGGCTTTCAGGGTAAAAGAAACAAGAACAAGACATGGAACAGTCGCAGTGACATCCAGTCAACAGAAAAAGACCTGTGTGATTTTAGGTATTAGGTGTATTTAGATCTGGTATCTACATGTTGCAAAAAAATGTTTTTATACATTTTGTCCAGAATTATTTGGACAATTTAACCTCTGAACATCGGACATTGTACAATAGACCTAAAGTAAAGCAGATGTCATTAAGTTGTAGAATTTTATCTTGAATTAAAATGGATTAACATAAATATTTCAGAAGATTTTAATTTTCTACACACAACATTGATTTCAGATGTTTCCGCTCAAGAACCAGCCTGAAAAAGCGCTTTAACAATGTTATAAAGAATGAATATTGGCACCGCAATGTTAAAACGACTGTGCTTAAGTTCCATCTTTTTGAGTTTCTTTTAACCTCTTCAGGCTTTGAAAGCCAAAAGGAACCAGACCATTCCCCTTGTGGCTTCATCTTGTAAGCTGCTCAATAGTTTATGCCAATATATGCCCCCAAAAATGTCTGTTAAAACGGCAAAAAACGAATGGATTGAAAAGACACGAGCTAAATACTCCAATAGAGATGAGTGGACCTGTGGCAGTTTTTGTTCTGCTGGTCCAGCTGAACTTTTTTAAAGCTCGGTTTTGGACCCGGAGTTGACCTGAACTTCATTTGAAGTCATTGATTGGCAGTTCGGATCTCCGCCTACATGCAGCCAACCATAAACATATAACTTCCGGGGCGGGTTTTTTCCATTTTTGGGTGGTGCACACTACATCTGATCACACTGTTGTTACTCCAAGTGCAAGCCACTCAGACTCTCCAAGCGGTTCGCACTGGGCTGAACACCGGGCATACCTGAGCATAGCGATGCTCGCATGTGTGATTTGCATACGTAAAGCACATGAACTCTGAACCCAAACTTTCTTGGAAAAGTTTGAGTTTGTACCAAACACCGAACTTCAGGTTTGCTCATGTCTATTTCTACTTTTCAAGAGAAAAGTCACCATGTCCTAAAGCATCTTCCTTCTGAGAAAGTCAGCAGGTACATCGGTGTCTAAAAGACATCGTATGCATATACCCTAAGGCCTGTTTCAGACGTCAGTGATTCTAGTACGTTTGTGCTTTTTTTTATATGTACCAGAATCACTGACATACGCGGACCCATTATAATCAATGGTTTTTCACTGACCGTGTCTCCGTGCGGCGTACACGCGTGTCCGTGACTGCCACACGGAGACAAGTCCATTTTTTTTCTGGCATCATTGATGTCCCACGGACCACACTATGGTGTGATCCATGAAACATGTACCAGAAAAACACGTTCATATAAAATAAAAAACATTTTCAACTCACCTTTCCAGCGACGCTCTTTGCTGCCTGTGCTCTCTGCAGCTTCCTGGCTGGGTCATGCATATTTATGAATGCAGCCAGAGTTGACCCGGAAGTAGCTGCAGAGAGTGGTGGGCGGATGCTGCAGAGCCGAGGAGTTCAGCACCATGGACAGCAGGAACGTGACAGGTGAATAATGTCCATGTGCAAGCATGGAGTATGGATCACGTATCACAGATTGCACATAGCCAACCACCGTGTGCCGTGAATCACAGCACAGGGAGGGATATAAGCGATTTTTACACTTCAGTAAAGAACATCTGTGTTTTTTACTGACGTGTGAAACAGTCCTAAAGGAGCTTTTGGGTTTTGAAAAACCCCTATCCCACGGACGCAGTTTAAGAAAACACAACTATCCTTTACTCATCTTCTCTAGATCCACCATTGAATATCTATTGCTGCTCCAAGTTCCTATTACTTTGTGTAGTAATGACGTCATGTTGAAAGCACTGCAGCCAATCAGTGAGCTCAGAGGCTATGAATGGCTCAATCATCGATATAATCAGAGCTGTTGAGCTCATTACTTGCCTGCAGTGCTGGTGTCAGGACACTCCGGACATCAGAGACTTAAGGCCGCTTTACACGCTGCGATATCGTGACCGATATCGCTAGCGTGCGTACCCGCCCCATCGATTGTGAGACTCAGGCAAATCGCTGCCCGTGGCGCACAACATCGCGCGGACCCGTCACACTACTTACCTACCTAGTGACGTCGCTGTGACCGGTGAACCACCTCCTTTCTAAGGGGGTGGTTCGTTTAGTGACGTCACAGCAGCGTCACTATGGAGACGCCGCCGGGTACACCAGGATGCCAATCGCAGGCCACGCATGCGCACAACACATCAGAGGACAGAACCCAGAAACATATAAGATTACATTGTTAGCTGCCACCGTGGAGAAGAACAAATCCATGAACCGTATAACTGCATAGTAAATATAATCTGGTAATACAGTTATAATTATAAACAATTTGTAATAGTCCAATGAAGTGGTCTTAGATGTCTGTGGCAATTTCATCATTATCTCAAAATGGCTGAGCGAAGGATCCAGGCAAATGACAAATGGCAGAACACAGGTTATACATACAAAGTAATACAATAATCCAATGAAGAAGCAACATAACATTGACTTCAGCATTTGCTGCTCATTCATTAAGTCACTTTATGAACATGTTTGTGTCTGTATCTGATTCATCATTTGTCTTTTGTCTTTTTTTAAGTGAATTTTGTGCAGTCAAAAGATTTTTAGAGAAAGCCACATGATCCTTTAAAATGTCACACTATAGGGGTACTTTACACGCTGCGACATCGCTACCGATATATCGTCGGGGTCATGTCGTTAGTGACGCACATCCAGCGCCGGTAGCGACATCGCAGAGTGTAAGGGCGGGTTTGCACACTACGACATCGCAGGTGCAATGTCGGTGGGGTCAAATCAAAAGTAACGCACATCCGGCGTCACTTGCGATGTCGTAGTGTGTAAATCCTAGATGATACGATGAACGAGCGCAAAAGCGTCATTATCGTATCATTGGTGCAGGCTCCGACATTTCCATAATGCCGGTGCCGCGACAGGTACAATGTAGTTCCTCGTTCCTGCGGCAGCATACATCGCTGTGTGTGAAGCCACAGGAACGAGGAACATCACCTTACCTGCCGCCAGCGGCTATGCGGAAGGAAGGAGGTGGGCGGGATGTTTACATCCTGCTCATCTCCGCCCCTCCGCCGCCATTGGCCACCTGCCGTGTGACGCCGCACGACCCGCCCCCTTAGGAAGGAGACGGGTCGCCGGCCAGAGCGACGGTCGCAGGGCAGGTGAGTGCATGTGAAGCTGGCGTAGCGATAATTATCGCTACGCCAGCTATCACAAGATATCGTACCTGCGACGGGGCGGGGACTATCACATGCGACATCACAGCATCGGCTTGCGATGTCGCAACGTGCATAGCCCACCTAACACTAATGAGCGACGGTCAACGATCACAAAATCGTTCCAAAACGGTGATTGTTGACACGTCGTTCATTTCCATAATATCGCTGCTGCCACCGGTACGATGTTGTTCGTCGTTCCTGCGGCAGCACACATCGCTATGTGTGACACCGCAGGAACGAGGAACATCTCCTTACCTGCGTCCACCGGCAATGAGGAAGGAAAGAGGTGGGCGGGATGTTACGTCCCGCTCATCTCTGCCCCTCCGCTTCTATTGGCCGGCCGCTTAGTGACGCCGCAGTGACATCGCTATGACGCCGAACGCACCTCGCCCTTGAGGGAGGGATTGTTCGGCGGTCACAGCGGCGTCGCTGACCAGGTATGTGCGTGTGACGCTGCCTTAGCGATAATGTTCGCAACGCAGCGAGCACCAAATGTCGCACGAGCGACGGGGGCGGGAGCTATCGCGCTTGACATCGCTAGCTATCGCTAGCAATGTCGCAGCGTGTAAAGTACCCCTTAGTCTTAATGTGCACAAACATGAAATTAGACCGATCTTGTACTCAATTAGGATACTTGAAAACACTAAAGTTCCTTCAAACCTGTGTGCAAATATACCTAGAAGAATTAATGCTTTGCTTCCATTTTTAAACACAAAGGGTGGTCATAATCTTGATTTAATTTAGATTTCTGCTTTTTCTATTCACTTTGCATTTAGTTATTTGATAAATATAAACTATCAACAGTTTTAATTTTTAAGCATTTTTATTTTGCTGCATTTTTCCCACAACAGCCTAAAACTGTTGCACAGTACTGTATAATATCGGACAGAAGCATTCGGCATGTCTGAATCCAGACTGCCAATCCTTTTACTCTCTACTTGATAAGCCGCTGTCAGAGACCTCTAGTAGAGACCACAGTAGCATTCGGCCATCTACATGTTTCTGTATATGGGAGAGTGAGGGGAGATAGCTGTCCGAGAACGATCCATTGTTCTGCTATCCAAAGTGTAAAGGGGGCTTTAGGCAGCTCGTTGATACTAATATTTTAGTACCAAGGTTGATTGCGCTGGTCTTGGAATTTTGGAATTTGGGTTTGCCAATCTATTACTCGTGCACAACAACAAGGGAGTGCCCCCCTGGATCTCGGTGGTCTTGATGAGATCGGCTGGACTCAGACACTCCTATTGCATGAAAAAGGCATAATCTTCGCCATGAATCGGGAGCACCGGATGAGTGGTGTACACCACTGTGTTTGCCTCGCAACAAATCATACTGGAATAAGATTTGTGGCATAATGAATGCCTCCGCTCATCATGAATTAGATGAACAGTGTTTTCGCCATGCCCTGTCCCGACCCAACTCCTCCCACTTTGTCGAAGCTGTGCAAAAAAGCGTGAGAACAACAAAAGTCACATAATTAATCATATAAACTTTGATGAATAAGACCCAATGTCTTTAGTATCAATTATGTTTAATCAAACCAATTACATCACATTTAAAAGCGATAGTTATGATCAACAACACATATGCAACTAGTATTATTATTTCCCTGCATTATTGTGAATTCATATTTCTTTCAGAGCTTTTATTCGTTTTGGCTTAGTTTTCATTTTAAATGCATAAAGTGAAGACCTTTATCTAATAGTAATAGAAGTTGCAAATGACCCGATGACTGGTAGAGCATGTGGCGGTCCATGGTACTGTGTGAGTAATTACTTATGAAATTAGGGTCATGCCTCTTTTAAATTGCATTAAATGTTTATGAGGCAAGTTAGAACATCTGCCTATTCCATAGAGCCCCATACTTCTGTGTGCTATTTGTCATCTTTCAGCCATACTGTATACCTTGCACAATCTGGATTTTTTTTTTTTAACAGTGATTGATACTGAGCTATCATATGGAGAGGAGGTTGACAAGAGGATTAGATGTTTCTCATATTAAATATCTCCACCATATCTTCACCATAAAACTTAAATAAAGACATTTTTGGGTTGGGTTACTGTGTAATATAAGAATACTGTTACATAATCTACTATTAATACATTATTTTACTCTTCAATATTTTAAGATTTGTAACTCAGATCAGATTCTAGAATTTTTTTTAGTTCCATAATATATTAAGGATACTGGCGACCTTCAGGCCACCTAAAAGATCACATCTCAATGCACCTCAAGGAGTTTTACTGTAGAAACTTAGTTTCAATACATTTATGGTACTAATTGGAAGGGAGTTTTTTGTATCCAGAGACTATCAGTGACATTTAATCCTAGTCACCGATGTGTCTATACTTTAAAAGCTAGACCTACACATTTGAGAACTATAAAATAATATTCTACATGAAAGCAGTTTTACTTGGAAGCTAATAGAATAGTGCTTGAAAGTTTTTGAAATATTCCAGAGGAAAAATTAGCACACTCACCGCTGTGTATCTGTTAGGGCCAGATGGATGGGCAGACCCGGGAGGTGGATCCACTGGGCCGAACTCCCTGATGAGGGAAAGGAGTCCGGTAGCCGGAGCACTTTAGGTAGCAGGACAGTCCATGCACTGGAACACAATGGAGAAGTCCCTGGGACCACGAGGTCACTGATGTTGGTCCGAGTGACGGAGCTCAGGTTCGGAAGCCGTGATGATGTCTGGCGGGGTCCGGAACCGTTGGAGCGAGATGACGGGTCACCGCAGGGAACCGAGATGGTACGGACTGTCAGGATGGCAGATGGGCAGCGTTCGGGGTTCGAGATACAGCAGGACCGGATGGCGATGCAGGATCGGCTCTAGAAGACAGAGAGGTAAGTATCTCACAGAACACAAGGAGACCTGACTCCTAGCTTGGGAAAACACGAAGAACAGGCCCCGCTCCCTTGGACATTAACCCCCTTTATACCCTGTACCTGTATGCATCATTTCCTGTCAGTGGACACTGGCCCTTTAAGAAAGGGTCAGTGACCGCGCGCGCGCCCTAATGCGGCCCGGGTGCCAGAAGCCAGGGCAGGAAGCTGAGAGGAGGACGCAGCAGAGCCGACCAGGGACTGGGAAGCCGACGGGCGCCGGGAGCGGGGACCAGGAGGCTTGGGAAGCGCGGGCACTGGAGGCTGGAGAGCGGGGAGCGTGGCAGGTGAGCCGGGGAGCGGAGCAGAGGACCCGGGGAGTGGAGCGGAGGACCCGGGGAGCGTGACAGTATCGTTCATCACCACACATTAGTCTGGAGCTCTAGTCAGTTCCTCAACTGGGGATAATAGCAATCCAGTTTATTTGCTTTTCATAACGTGTATACTCGGATGCTATGACTTTTTAATGAAAATCAAATAAACTGGAAAATCAAATAAATTGGAAAGGATTTTATTGGAGTTACTGATTCTTCTTTTGTATGGAATTTCCCATATTTTTGCAATAATTTTGACATATTACAACATCATGTTTTATGGGCTGCTCCAGTGTTCTGGAACACACTACCCAAAATGGTCCAACTAATATCTAGACCCCATGTCTTCAAGCGTGCTCTAAAAGCACATCTATTTAAAGAAGCTTATCACCTCAACATCACTAACCTAACTCTCCACTCTTCCCTCATAAATGTTAATCATAATCTGCTTCCTCCTATTCATCATTCGCCACATGCTCCATGCACATGAGAACTGCACTTAACAGATCCAGGCTGACGACCGGATAAGACATCTTTAGATAAAAACCCTTATGTGAAGATCAAAGGTTTTGGGTTGTATTATTCACCTAAGTAGGTTAACAATGTAATAATTTTTCTTTCTTCCATACACGATCTTACAACTGTGATGCCCCCAGTACACAAAATTCCAAACTGGGATCAGTAGTTCCACTGCCCCTGTATCAGGCAATACTCACTGTCTTCCAACTTTTGGTTGGCTCACAGCTTCTGTCTCCCCCGCTGGTATAGTCTGCAGTCACATTGTATGCTCCTCCAGATGATGGATACAATGACCGCAGTACATGTATCCAGCTCCAGCCAGCAACAGTCCTTGTGCTACTTCAGACGTAGTACATGTATCCAGCTCCTGCTGACAACAACAGTCCTTATGATAGTTCCTCAAAGCCAATCCAGACAATGGATACAAACATATGTATCCAGTTCTAATTCTCTATATTCTATATAGTATTCTATAATCTCTATGGTCAAGTCATGGGCACTAGAACCTGGTTTCAGCAACAGATCCTCACCTCTCTATGTTACAGTACCAACTCACTAACCAAACATGTGGCTTATTGTTCTCTCTCTCCTAGGATCATCCCCCTGGATGAGCAGAAGCACTCATACCCAATATCAATATGGATATCATGTTCATAGTGCATGTATCTTGCCCCAGTCGACAACAACAGTCCTTAGGATAGTTACTCAAATCCAGATGACTGATAGCACAATGCTTGACAGACAGTCCTGTAGTTTCTAGCTGTAGAAGTCAGCATCATTTGGCTACACAAGCTGCTCTCGACTTTCCCTTTTGCTTGGGGTTTATCCCTTTCTCTTTGGGACCCTGCAGATTTCCTCTCCCTTTCAGCTGTTAATCTTCAGCACTTCCTTTTGTGTCTTTAAATACTTTCATTCCCACTTACTCTATGCCTATGAGTAAGGACTCTTGGTCTGAAACACGTCAGCCAGGGCCCAAGGCTCAGAGTATGCATCTTTATGGTTGCATTTTAATGGACTAATAAAAGGAAAAATTTTAGAAGAACGGATGCTGGATTTATTCATCTGTTTTTCATATTGTGATGTGGACGCCAGCCCTGATAATCCGGGCATCTGTGGGTCCGTTTGGAATTGGAGGTCAGTTGGTCCTGCATAATAGAAATGTACTGTGCATCTCATAAACTATATATCCTTCTCGGAGTACCTCTATAATGAAGGGGTGTGGTGGCATAAGAGGAACAGGAATAACTAATGAATCAGTCGCATTTTATAAGTGGTATTGCGCCTCCATCTATATCATCAGAGATCTTACTCCAGTTGGTGTTGCAGTAAGATTTGTAACTTAAGGTACACCACAACTAAACATGAATTAGATGAGTGGGCTTTGCAATACCACTGTCCCGCCCGTTCTCCACCCAGTTTGTCAAAGCCGAAACTGGTGTAAAAATGGCAAAATTAAAATTTCACACAATTTTAAATTGTGCAAATAAATTGAGTCTTTGCAAAATATTTTATTCCAGAAAACACTTTGATGAATCAGCATTGATGTTTTCTTGGTGCTTATTTGAATTGGTCTTCCATCAGTTTTTCCAATATTTTGATAGCAAGAATAGCACAGGCTTCCATTTTTATGATGTCAGTAAAAACAAAAGTTATCATTCTAGAGTGAATATAGCCTAAGGCTAATGTGAACTTTGACTTATACGGTAACAAGAATGTAAGAGATTCCAAATCAAGTCTGAAGAACGCAAATGTACAAAATGCTCATGCTGGGTTTATTAAAATGCATATTACTTTCTAATAGCCCATATCATTTTCCTAAATTGCATGTGGAATAACATAATTATATGTTGCATCGCATTTAGAAAATATTCTCATTTCAATGTGCGGAATAATTCATGTCACATGTTCGATTATCCAAAATCTGCATTTGTCTGTAATCCCTAAAGGGAAATGTCTAGTACAGCAGTCCCTGGAGCACTGATTCGGGACTTTTCATTTTTAATTAGCCTTCTAAACTTGTAAAGTGTCTCCTCCATCAGTAGAAAGTGATTGTAATGCACAGCTGCCTTCATTAAGTTGTCATATCATATTTGTGGAAGTGTCTGCTTAGTGCTTAATACTGTCTGCAGATTTTGATGAGTGACTATTTTGCTTAAATGAAGATTAAAATACCGTTATGGCAAGCATTTTATGTAAGCCACATCCATAAGGCTTCTACTAGATAAAGATTTTAACGCATTCTTTTTTTTTTCTATAGATGTTGCATAATGTAATTGTGAATTAGTTGCTAAGAGTAATAACAAAAATCAAAAATAGTTATTTTCTATTATCTTTAATCAATGTTCACTTTTGACCATCACTTTAGAGTTACGGTAATTAACCTCTTCAAGACGAGGCCTAATTTGACCTTAATGACTAATCTTTTTCCAGTTTTTTTCATAGATGTATTCCAGTAGAAATCATTTTATTTTTTCAGCTAGTTTACCGTAAGAGGGCAACTTTTTTTGAAGTGTGTGTTTTCAGTGGTACCATTTTGTGGTATCAACTGGTGTTATTGATGACTGTTTTATGACTTTTTATTTCATTTTTGCAAGGTGAAATGGCCAAAAACACCAACTTTTTTATGTTGGGTTCATCATGTGAAATAAATAAAACATTTTAACATACAGTGGGGAAAAAAACTATTTAGTCAGTCAGCAATTGTGCAAGTTCTCCCACTTAAAAAGATGAGAGGCCTGTAATTGACATCATAGGTAGACCACAACTAGGAGAGAAAAACTGACAAAACAAATCCAGAAAATCACCTTGTCTGATTTTGCAAGATTTTATTTGCAAATTATGGTGGAAAATAAGTATTTAGTCACCTAAAAACATGCAAGATTTCTGGCCGTCACAGACCTGTAACTTCTTCTTTAAGAGCCTCCTTTGTCCTCCCCTCATTACCTGTAGCAATGACACCTCTTTGAACTTATTAGGACACAAACACATCAGCGGTATTCTGCCGCACTGCCGGATCCGGCATAAGGGCAGTATAGTACAATACAGTTCACAGACAGTGCGGCAAGCCCCGGTCACATGCTGTCACATGCTCCGGTCACATGACCGCATGTGCCCGGAGCTTGCCAGTGAACTTTATTGTACTTGTGCCGGATCTGCGAGTGCAGCAGGAAAACGCTGATGTGAAACCAGCCTTATCAGTATAAAAGACACCTGTCCACAACCTCAAACAGTCACACTCCAAACTCCACTATGGTGAAGATCAAAGAGCTGTCGAAGGACACCAGAAACAAAACTGTATTCCTGCACCAGGCTGGGAAAACTGATTCTGCAATAAGCAAGCAGCTTGGTGTGATGAAATCAACTGTGGGAGCAATAATAAGAAAATGGAAGACATACAAGACCACTGATAATCTCCCTTGATCTGAGGCTCCACGCAATATCTCACTCTGTGGGGTCAAAATGATCACAAGAACAGTGAGCAAAAATTCCAGAACCACACGCGGGGACCTAGTGAATGACCTTCATAGAGCTGGGACCAGTGTAACAAAGACTAAGTGCCAGATGTGTTTCCCTGCTTAAGCCAGTACATGTACAGGCCTGTCTGAAGTTTGCTAGAGAGCATTTGGATTATCCAGAAGCGTATTGGGAGAATATCCTATGCTCTGATGAAACCAATGTACAACTGTTTGGTAGAAACACAACTTGTCGTGTTTGGAGGAGACAGAATGCTGAGCTGCATCCTGTTTCTCTGCAAAGGGACTAGGACGACTGATCCGTGTACATGAAAGAATGAATGGGGCCATGTATCATGAGATTTTGAGTGCAAACCTCCTTCCATCAGCAAGGGCATTGAAGATGAAACGTGGCTGGGTCTTTCAGCATGATAATGATCTCAAGCACACCACCAGGTCAAATAAGGAGTGGCTTTGTAAGAAGCATATGAAGGTCCTGGAGTGGCTTAGCCAGTCTCCAGATCTCAACCCCATTGAAAACCTTTGGAGGGAGTTGAAAGTCCGTGTTGCCCAGCGACAGACCCAAAATATCACTGCTCTAGAGGAGATCTGCATGGAGGAATGGGCCAACATACTACCAACAGTGTGTGGCAACCTTTTGAAGACTTACAGAAAACATTAGACCTCTGTCATTGCCACCAAAGATATATAACAAAATATTGAGATGAACTTTTGTTATTGACCAAATACTTATTTTCCACCATAATTTTCAAAAAAAATCTTGCCAAATCAGAGAAGGTGATTTTCTGGATTTGTTTCCTCATTTTGTCTCTCATAGTTGTGGTCTACGTATGATGTCAATTACAGGCCTCTCTCATCAAGTGAGAGACCTTGCACAATTGGTGGCTGACTAAATACTTTTTTTCCCCACTGTATGTATTGTTATGGATGTGACAATACCAACTATGTGTATTTTCCGTTGTCTGGGTTTTTTTTGTTTTGTTTTTTTTCAATCAGAACAAAACTTTTTATTGGAAAACTGGACTTTTTTTTTAATAAATGGGTTACATCTTAATTTTTTTATTAAAAATGTTCTTTTTTTATTTGATATAGAATTTTTTTCGTTTCACAAAGTGATTTTAAAATGCAATCATTTGATTTCATTGATAATGCACTGAACTACATGTGAAGTTCAGCACATTAGCTGAGTCTGTGAGTGTTAACACTCACAGCCTAAAGGCCGCTTTACGTGCTGCAATCTCGCTAGTGAAATCGCTAGTGTGCGTACCCGCCATCGTCGGTTGTGCGCCACGGGCAAATCGCTCTCTGTGGCGCACAACATCGCTCGGACCCGTCACACTACTTACCTGCCTAGCGGCGTTGCTGTGACTTTCTAAGGGGGCGGTTCGTTCGGCGTCACAGCGACGTCACTAAGCGGCCGCCCAATAGAAGCGGAGGGGGCGGAGATGAGTGGGACGAACATTCCACCCACCTCCTTCCTTCATCATTGCCGGCGGCCGCAGGTAAGGTGAGGTTCCTCATTCCTGCGGTGTCACATGTAGCGATGTGTGATGCCGCAGGATCGACGAACAACCTGCGTCCTGCAACAGCATTGATATTTGGGAACTGAACAGCGTGTCACCGATCAACGATAAGGTGAGTATTTTTGATCGTTAGCGGTCGCTTGTACGTGTCACACGCAACGACGTCGCTAACGAGAACGAATGTGCATCATGAATTCCGTGACCCCAACGACTTCGCGTTAGTGATGTCGTTGCGTGTAAAGCGGCCTTTAGGCTATCTTTACATGGGGCATTTTTGCAGCAGTTTTTGATTTTAGGCAAATCCATGCCTTTCACAGGCCCAGCAAAGTCTATGAGATTTCAGAAATCTCATGCACACACAAATCCCCTCCAGATTTTTCCTGACTGTTTTGTCAACCTCCTTGGTTTTTGCAGCATTTTTCAAAGAATGAGCATATCAATTCTTGCCATGGTTTTGCACTATAAACCACCCACAGTATAGAAAAACCGATGCAAAAACGCCACAAAAACCGCAACAAAAACCGCAGGTGGCTCCCAGGAAGCATCCTGCCACAGGATTAGGTTTTGGTCAGGTAAAAGATGCTGCAAAAAAGCCCTGTGAGAAAATAGCCTAATAGTATTTCTTAGGCAGGATCTGATAAGTTTCGATATTTACAGTCCTGAAGGCTTCTGGTTGCCATAGCAACTCATCATCACCCCACAATCACATTATTGGAGTTCCAAGAGCTGATAGAGGGAGTGATCTCCATCTCCCCATGTCAAATTCTTCATGTGCTGCTGTCACTGTTGACATTGACATCTGAGGGGTGAAAGTGCTGTGATTGGAGCCAGCTCCAATCCGAATACCTTGAGTGGGAACTCAACTGTTCAAGCCACTCTAGCTGTAGATAGCACAGGTGGAAATGTGCTCTATTTAAAGGGCGCTTTACACGCTGCAACATCGCTAGCGATGTCGCTAGTGATCGCACCCGCCCCCGTCGTTTGTGCATCATGGGCAAATCGCTGCCCGTGGTGAACAATATCGGAGGTACGCTTCACACGTACTTACCTGCCTAACGACGTCGCTGTGGCCGGCAAGCAACCTCTTTTTTAAGGGGGCGGTTCGTGCAGCGTCACAGCGACGTCACACAGCAGACAACCAATAAAAGCGGAGGTGCGGAGAGCAGCCGCATGAAGGTCACTCCCACCTCGTTGCCGGAGGACGCAGGAACGCTGTTGTTCGTCGTTCCCGGGGTGTCACACGTAGCGATATGTGCTGCCTCAGGAACGACGAACAACCTGCGTCCAGAACGAGCAACGATATTTTGAAAATGAATGACGTGTCAACAATCAACGATGTGGTGAGTATTTTGGATCGTTAGCAGTCGCTCATACGTGTCACACGCAACAACGTGGCTAACGAGGCCGGATGTGCATCACGAATTCCGTGACCCCAGTGACATCTCGTTAGCGATGTTGTTGCGTGTAACGGGGCCTTTAGGCTCAATTCATGCCAATCATGTATATGTACTACATATCCTTTTGAAACAAGTTACATGCTATAATAATAATCTCTATTTCTATAGCACCAACATATTCTGCAGCACTTTACAGTTCAAAGATCAGGATGTACATGTGCATGATTTGGGATTAAAAGAAATTTTGGAATATATATACAATATATGTACAGTGTGCATATATATGTATAAATGTATGTATATATATATATATATATATATATATATATATATATATATATTTTTTTAAATAAAGGTTGTAGACCAGCTCACCTGTCTGAGCTCAAGCCCTGGCGTCCTTGTTCTCCTTATTGCACGGACCCGAAGTGGGAGACTTCCAAAATATGTAGAACAACATGAAGAAGGATCCAGCAAGGCAGAATGACTCCAAAGGGCAACAAAAGTTTTGTTGTTTTTTTTTCTCTGACTTTATTATCTAAGAATAAAAAATTCCAGAGCTCTTGACAAGCTGTTAAGTGCAAGGTATATGCAGTATGGACTACGCGTTTCGGCGGACGCAGCCGCCTTCTTCACGGTCCCAAGTTTTGTCTTGGGACCGTGAAGAAGGCGGCTGCGTCTGCCGAAACGCGTAGTCTATACTGCGTATACCTTGCACTTAACAGCTTGTCAAGAGCTCTGGAATGTAATAAAGTCAGAGAAAAAAAAAACTTTTGTTGCCCTTTGGAGTCATTCTGCCTTGCTGGATCCTTCTTCATGTTGTTCTACATATATATATATATATATATATATATATATATATATATATATATATATATATATAATATATATATAATATATAAAGCTGAATGTGTGTATGTATGTGTGTGTGTATGTGTGTGTGTGTGTGTGTGTGTGTGTGTGTGTGTGTATGTCCGGGATTGGCATCTGCACCATCGCAGCTACAGCCACAAAATTTTGCACAATCACACTTCTGGACCCCGAGAGCGTCATAGGCTATGTTTTGAGGGGAAATTTTAACCCCGCGCTTTACAGTTATTCACCAAAAAACCTGCCTCCATTAAAGCGAATGGAGCTGGGAGCCACAGTGCAGCCACAACTTCAGAAGAATGCGCAGCCACGCCCTTATATGGAATGTTGGCATGTCACAATGCAGCCAGGAAAACAGACAGACACAGATATGTTAAGAGACAGACATAGACAGGTAAAGAGACAGATACAGACAAAGAGACAGTGACAGACACAGGGAAAAAGACAGGGAAAGAGAGGGAAAAGAGACAGACAGGGTAAGAGACAGACAAAGACAGGTAAAGAGAAAGACAGACAGACACAGGGAAAGAGACAGAGGGAAAGAGATAGACAGGGAAAGAGAGGGAAAGAGACACACAGGGAAAGCGCGGGAAAGAGAAGGAAAGAGAGGGAAAGAGACAGACGGAAAGAGACAGACAGGGAAAGTGACAGAGATACATAGACAGACAGGAAAAGAGATAGATAGACAGACAGGGAAAGAGATTGAGACAGACGGAGAAAGAGACAGTCAGAGACAGACAGGGAAAGAGACAGACAAAGAGATAGAGAGAGAGAGACAGAGAGATATATACAAAGGGGGGAGACAGACAGAGAATGGGAGAGAAATAGAGAGACAGTTACTATCCCAGGCAGCGCCGGGTGCTATGTTGTGAGGTGAAATTTTAACCCCGCGCGTTCCAATTTACCAATCAATTTTGCCTCTATCTACATAATGGGGAAAAAGTGAAATGTTGGGGGCAAATTGACAGCTGCCAGTATATACCGTACAGTTGCTAATATGGGGCCCCGACATGGGATACTCACCACACTCAGGGATATGAACACACACACAAAATGCACCACACAGTACCACGTACTTGAGCACATGTACCACTCTCAGCACACATTTCACCACACATACACCAACCTCGCCACATAATCGCCCTAAAACACACCTATTTGTTTTGTGGTTTTTGTGTGCAGAATACATTTTTGTTAATACATTCTATTTTGTTAACAGCAGTTATTAACCCGGGCGAAGCCGGGTAGTACAGCTAGTATATACAGTCATATGAAAAAGTTTGGGCACCCCTATTAATGTTAACCTTTTTTCTTCATAACAATTTGGGTTTTTGCAACAGATATTTCAGTTTCATATATCTAATAACTGATGGACTGAGTAATATTTCTGGATTGAAATGAGGTTTATTGTACTAACAGAAAATGTGCAATCTGCATTTAAACAAAATTTGACCGGTGCAAAAGTATGGGCACCTCAACATAAAAGTGACATTAATATTTTGTAGATCCTCCTTTTGCAAAAATAACAGCCTCTAGTCGCTTCCTGTAGCTTTTAATGAGTTCCTGGATCCTGGATGAAGGTATATTTGACCATTCCTGTTTACAAAACAATTCCAGTTCAGTTAAGTTTGATGGTCGCCGAGCATGAACAGCACGCTTCAAATCATCCCACAGGTGGTCTATGATATTCAGGTCTGGGGACTGGGATGGCCATTCCAGAACATTGTAATTGGTCCTCTGCATGAATGCCTGAGTAGATTTGGAGCGGTGTTTTGGATCATTGTCTTGCTGAAATATCCATCCCCTTCATAACTTCAACTTCGTCACTGATTCTTGCACATTATTGTCAGGAATCTGCTGATACTGAGTTGAATCCACGCGACCCTCAACTTTAACAAGATTCCCGGTGCCGGCATTGGCCACACAGCCCCAAAGCATGATGGAACCTCCACCAAATTTCACTGTGGGTAGCAAGTGCTTTTCTTGGAATGCCGTGGTTTTTTGCCTCCATGCATAATGCCTTTATGTATGACCAAACAACTCAATCTTTGTTTCATCAGTCCACATGACCTTCTTCCAAAATGTAACTGGCTTGTCCAAATGTGCTTTTGCATACCTCAGGCGACTCTGTTTGTGGCATGCTTGCAGAAACAGCTTCTTTCGCATCATTCTCCCATACAGCTTCTCCTTGTGCAAAGTGTGCTGTATTGTTGAGCGATGCACATTGACACCATCTGCAGCAAGATGATGCTGCAGGTCTTTGGAGGTGGTCTGTGGATTGTCCTTGACTGTTCCCACCATTCTTCTTCTCTGCCTTTCTGATATTTTTCTTGGCCTGCCACTTCTGGGCGTAACAAGAACTGTACCTGTGTTCTTCCATTTCCTTACTATGTTCCTCACAGTGGAAACGGACAGTTTAAATCTCTGAGACAACTTTTTGCATCCTTCCCCTGAACAACTATGTTGAATAATCTTTGTTTTCAGATCATTTGAGAGTTGTTTTGAGGAGCCCATGATGCCACACTTCATAGGAGATTCAAATAGGAGAACAACTTGCCAGTGGCCACCTTAAATACCTTTTCTCATGATTGGATACACCTGCCTAAGAAGTTCAAAGCTCAATGAAGTTACAAACCAATTTAGCGCTTTAGTAAGTCAGTAAAAAGTAGTTAGGAGTGTTCAAATCAAGAAATTGATAAGGGTGCCCATACTTTTGCACCGGTCAAATTTTGTTTAAATGCGGATTGCACATTTTCTGTTAGTACAATAAACCCCATTTCAATCCAGAAATATTACTCAGTCCATCAGTTAATAGATATATGAAACTGAAATAGCTGTTGCAAATACCCAAATTGTTATAAAGAAAAAAGGTTAACATTAATAGGGGTGCCCAAACTTTTTCATATGACTGTATATATATGTGTGCGTGTGTGTGTGTGTGTGTGTGTGTGTGTGTGTGTGTGTGTGTGTGTGTGTGTGAATATCCATGTTCATGAAAATTAATTAATGAACTTAGAAACAGCACTCAATATAGGCGGTGAATGCAGCTGGAGCGGTCAGCCACAAGTTGATGAAGCAGGAACAGCTTTGCCCACAGCGCTCTCCGTTACACTACTGTGTGCAGGGCAAAGTAGAGCAAGTTCTCCATTGATGAGTGAATGGCACTGCAGGGTTATCCCTCAACCCCCACCCCCCAGTTGGTGAGTGTAGGTCATAGGGTTCTCTACAGTTTTGGCATTTTATCTATTTAACAAAACATATTCAAGATAGTTAATTAATCAGTATGGGCTTAATGTGTGTACTCTCAGCTTTAATTTAAGGGTATTAATTTCCTAATTGAAGTAAGGGTTTAGGAATTACAGCTCTTTAATATATAGCTGTCTTTTGTTCAAGAGTGCAAAGGTAATTGGACAATTATCCCAAAAGCTCTTTATTGAGTTGCAAGGGCTATTACCTCATTAATTAATCATCAAATTAGCAGGTAAAAGGTTTGGAGCTGATTCCAGATGTGGCATTTTAATTTGGAAGTTTGTTGCTGTGAACCCTGTATTTACAAACCACAGAGGATCAACCTTGAGTATCCATTAAATATAATCAAAGTAATGAGTATCCTGAATGCCGTACTATTTGTACGAGTAGTGAATAGTGCGGAATTCGGGTTACTCGTTACTTTGCTAGTTTTTCCCCATTGACTTGCATTGCACACGCTATTCGGAATGAATACGCGAGTATTAGACAGTACTCGCTATGAGTATAGTGAATACGAATAGTTAAGTACTCGCTCAACTCTAGTCCTCAGCACTCATAGCAGCTGCGTGGTTTGCTTCTATGAAGTGCATTTCCCTGGTTACAACAATTAATGCTCATGGAAGACATAATATGATATATATATGAACGCCTCAATCCCATAATGACATACAGTACGTGCCATAGCAGTCTATATTCTTGGAAGTGCACCCTTTGTGATTCACATTAACCTCTCTGCTACTTTATTGTTTTTCATTCAACTGGAAATGATAAAAATAATTTATTCAGACCTCAATTCTCCTCTGATTTTCTTTTTTTTTCTCTCTGGGAAATTAAAATGCACAAGAGACAGGTACTGTTCAATCTGTGCACCGCATGCAGCATTACCGATATGGTTGCATGGCAACCAGCAGAGACTTCCATGGAGTGACCGTGTGATCCAACAGAATTAACCCCCTTCTTTTTGCATCCGACAATTATGATTAAAAAAATCCCAGCTGTGCTTATTACCAGTGTTGTAGAGTACATTACAGGAGCACAACACGTGTTATCAATGAAACACATTATCAGATGAATGCTCTTGTGAAATTATTTCAAATTAGTTCACTGCATGGAGAGATCTAGCTTACTAGTGCCGCATATTGGACGTATCTACCTTATAAGAATCAATGAATAAATAAGCCTTGTAACATGACCATGGATACTAGCCAAGTCAGACATCCATGTGCCTTTCAACAGGATCCAGAGGGGTTTGACTGGCAGAAAAAGCCAATGGCATGAAGCTTTTAGTAAGACGCCCAGTATTGTATAGCATCTTCGACACTCCATGAGACAAAGTCTGTGAATTAACTCTAAGAGAGTAGAAAACTTTTTGCATTTAGAGTATCTATCTCTGATAGGTAGCACTAGTGAAACAGTTTTTGGCTTTTGGCAAGATACCAAATTTCCATGCCTTTTCCCATCAAACCAAGAATTTGGAAGTTCTTGTAAAATCAAGGTTGAGAAGAAAGGGGCATCCCTAAAGTCCTGGGATAAAAATTGGCCAAAAGTTCAAATGACTGAATTATAAAGTCTCAGATGGCTCACTTTTATGCAAAAATCACTAATCTGTGGTTTAGTACACCACACAGGCCTCCTCTCACCACCTTTAACAGAGTCATCACCAGGAAACTGTTTTGCTTTGTTTGGGGTTTCAGAATGGATAGATTCAATGGAACATTTTATAGAGCTCTCACAAGGGTGAGAAGGGGATTTCTGTTACAAGGGCACCGTTTCTGGTAGCCTAGCAGCTCTTGCTAAGGCTACCACAGACAGGATTGGTGCTAACCACTCTCTGTTTACCAGATCCCTAGCCTTCAACCATTAACACCTGAACAGGGATCTGTACTTAAACAGGGGCCCGTGGATTGGAGCCACGAAGTAGGCTGCTGGCCAATTGAGCAAGCTAGTAGTAAAAAGGGTTGTGACATGAGGCTGTTACCACGAGGTCAATGTCAGAAACAGAATTGTTAGGCAGAAGAATCATCAGAAAACGGGCCAAGATCAGAACAAAATATAGGCAGAACAGTTGAAAACATACTGCAGATATCCAGAATAGGATTCAATATAACTTTTACTAGAAACGGATTCTCAGGAGTTTAAATAGAGAGTGGCCATGACCATGGTTGACAGCAGGGAAAAATACTAACTGGACAGGAATTTAATGTTCAGCATGCTTAACTGTTCACAATTACAGGGGTGCCCAAATGTTTACATGCCATTGTAATATTTACTACTAGCAGATAGCAGATGGCAACTGAACAACTTTTTGTATAATTAGAAAATTGCCTTAAAATAATGAAAGGGAACTTCAGGCTACTTAAAGGGGTTCTCCGAGAAATGTAATAAAATAAATAATACATATTTAAATATTAAACATTTTTCTAAATACTTTTATTTAGTAAAACAGTATTCTTTATTTATTGCATTTTGTTAGAATTTTTCAAGAAGGCAACTACCATAAATCACAACCTGTCCTAGATTTCAGAGGACATACAGTAGGACAGAAAACCTCCATGATAATGAAGTGATAGCAATTCCTGGCAATTACACCCATTACAATATATGTAAACTACATTTTATAAATTCTTTGGGCTTATTTTTGCAATCAATATATTTTGCTTTTGTTTCTCATAGGTATTCTACTTGTTCTGGCACAGGCAGAGAGAAAAGTATTTTCAGTTAAGGAACAATTTTCAACTTCGCCATCTAATCACTTATTGAAGGAAACAAGTACAAATGCAGCAATGGTAATGCCAAGTCTCAGCTCTGGACTTGTTAGGAAGTCTGCAAGACCTGGAACAAGACTGTCTGTAAAACCTGCAGATGTAGTGCCTCCTTTTCGCAGTAAAGGTGTTGATTACAGTGACAGGCTTATGGCAACACCATTTGTCAATATTCAGGGTGTTACAAATTCAGGAAATGCACACAATAAAAGGAAAACCATTCAAAATGTGAACGAGGAGTTGACTGAGTCCACGGAAACTTACCTCCACCCAGATGTCCATTCAAGCTTACCACTGAGGACTACAACCACCACTGACCATACTAGCACTATTCATGGATTCCTTACAGACACTTTTCATCATGTTGGCACCTTGCAAAGCCTTTACCAAGAGGAGCAGGCGGTGGGCTCACCAGATCTTACCAATGGTGTGTCACAGAACATTGAATCAGTGTCAGTGCCTTTTAAGTCCCATCATTATAAACTATGGGAAGTATTAAATAGAAATGGCTCTTTGTTCTCTATAAGACAAGTGAATGAAACTTCACAAACAACTATGAGAATGACCACATTTCAGCCAACCCTTTCAATTTCAAAGGCCACTACGTTGTTACAAGGAACTACAGAGAGTACTGTTCCAAAGCAGCAAATGGTACCAGAGAATGCCACCACAGAACCACTCTTTCTGTCTACGGATGCAACTACAAGGAGTCCCATTATCTTGTCTACACCTGGATCCACAGCAACTGGAAATTTTCTAAACAGGTTGGTGCCTGCAGGAACATGGAGACCTGGGGTTCCTGGCAATATTTCCCATGTAACAGAGGATGGCAGTCAACCCCAACACAGAGAGACCATTTGTCTTAGCAAAGTGGATATTGCATGGATATTCCTGGCTATTAGCGTACCAATATCATCATGCTGTAAGTATGCACAGTTTTCTGTCCTTCCATTTTATTCTGGTATATGTGTATTTTATAAAATAATTATCCAAAGGCTGATATTTTAGTGGTGCTGTAACCTAGCGGTAGTGTGCTCTGTGCAGAAGACTACAAGGCCGGACACCCTTATGGTTACTGCAGGGGCAACATAATTGTTTAGTTCTTCAATATGCTTAGTTAGACATTAATTAAAGGAATTACCAAGTTACCAATACTGTACAAGGAACTGCATTTAGGTGCATTTACTCATCCCTTTTAGCCTTACGTACCCTTTACTGAGGCATTTTAGTCTTGTTTTGAAGTAAGATGAATTGTCTTTCCTCAATTTACTTTTCTCAAGTCAACTTACTTGTTTGCTTGTTTCTAACCCTATAAAAGTTCCGATGTAACCTGGCAAAAAATATTTTCTGTCAGATTATTTTAGTTAAAGCACCACTCCAGCGCTTTTTTTTATTGCAGCGCTGGAATCGTGCTACTAACGCAAGGTCTCTGCGTCTACTCACCACCCATCATCTGCAGCTCTTCCCGTTGCTGCTCCTGTCTTAAACCACCAACTTGTGAAACTTGGGCAACTTTTGACTGACTGGAAGTTAGAGGTAGTGGTCACAAGCTCTAAATGCAAGTCTATTTGGGCCTCGTTCTAGCTCTCATAGACTTACATTAAGTTGTGATGTCCAGATCTCCCAGCAAACAAGGGAGTGATCCAGCAGGTTACAAACTACTGGATACCGACCGTAGCGGCATTATTAAAAAAATGAAGATGGCGTCAAGTAACTATAAGACCTAAGTGCAGTGAACACCACTCCAGAGTGGTAGCACCACTCTGGAGTGGTGTTTTAAAGGGAACCTGTTATTTATATAAATTTTTCCCAAACCATTTGGAGCATACTTAAGAGTCTGGCTGTGGCATTTCAGAGAAAACATACATTGAAAAGCCGGCCGGAGTAAAGGTGTCTCAGAAGACTAGTCTGAAGCTGGTCCACCAACTCGATCCTTTGGACTGATGGATCTCTTCTCCCAGACACACATAAGAGGCATGGAGATGCCACAGGAGATCTGCCTTGAATTATTTAGCAGAAACACATAGACCAAGATTCAGTAAAGCAATTATGCCAGAAATTAAGCATATAACGCTTTGAAAAGTTGCAATTTATTTGTGCAATACGGAGTTGGGCAAATATTTGGCGACTTTTTGGCATTTTCGCAACAGTGTCAAACAGTTCCACCAAAGTGGGCAGAGTTGGGTGTGACAGAGATGGAAAGGAGTGTGGTGACACCCGCTTGTCTAATTCACAATGAACTGTGGCATACTTTATACCACATTGCTTACTCCAGGACACTTAAGGAAGCAGATACCTCTGAGCCCATCACGCCCACTCATTAAGAAGCAAACTGGAATGAACAAAGCCAGTCGGTGGCCATAGTTTCCGACTAGCTTTGCATAATTTGCTTTCTCTGAAGCACCACATTGATTCAGAGTAAAGCATACGTAGTTACAATAGCGCAGCCTGTCTCAAATTCATGAATCAAATGACAGGTTACCATTAATCCTTATAGATACAAGCTTTGAGAAAATACCCTGGAGACAGGGGAAGATAGAAAGAGACAAACGCGGCGCCAATCTGAGTGTAGTGAGTTTTTTTTATATATAAAGGTGTTGAAATAGTGGAACTCTCACCTGGTTCAGAGGTTAGAAAGCCTGGAATAATCCAAGAGGAGTTGATCCACTTTCCAATAGGATTATGGGGCAGTATGCAGCAATCGCACTGGATACTATAGAGGAGCCCTCCAGCAGGTCCACTTAGTGAAAGAAGTTCCAAAGGCAATTACCAGTCTTGCGGCGCTCCTGCTACCAATGGTGGAACATATTGGACGATTTTTGGTCATATGACTGGACCAATATACAAATAAGAGATATTTTATTTGTACATTAAAATATGGTTAATTATACAACGCGTTTCGGCTCGGATGTTTTATCCTTCAACCTTCTTCAGGTATAATTGTGAGAAAAAAGATGTATACCTCTTTTTTCTCACAATTATACCTGAAGAAGGCTGAAGGATAAAACATCCGAGCCGAAACGCGTTGTATAATTAACCATATTTTAATGTACAAATAAAATATCTCTTTACTTATTTGGATATTGGTGCAGTCATATGACCAAAAATCATCCAATATGTTCCACCATTGGTAGCAGGAGCGCCGCAAGACTGGTCATTGCCTTTGGAGATACAAGTTTTGAGAAGGCAGATTTATTACTTCTCTACTGCAAAGGAGAAGATACAGATGCTCAGATTCTACATGTCCTGAAACATGCACTTCGTCAGTCAAGCACTGCCTCCTCCAGCTTCGCCTGAAGGCAAACATCATAGAGGCTGTCAGTCAAGCAGGAAGAGGTGGCAATAGGCGGGAATAGAGCTGGAGTGACACAGGCTTCACGTCTACTATAGTCCTTTAGCCTCATTTGTCTTATTTGTTTAAAAAGCTGATTTCTCAGTAATGGAGGAACAGATTGGCCATGTAAAGGTATTGCTGCACTTGTCTTTGAAAGAGGTCTATGTGCATATAAATAGATTGTGGGATGAAATCCTCCTGACGGAACCCCTTTAAGATTTATTCTATAGCAGAATAGCATTGCAGTCATTGCTACCCATAACACAGTATTTTGTATGCTTTTTTTCTTGCCCCCCCCAGGCCAACATTTGCTAGTGCCAACTCTGGCTGATTTTATTTTTACATCAGTGATTTCCATATGGTTCCTTTTGAGACAGTAAATGGAGGCATGCTTTTCATGTGCTGATGAAGTCTTTGATGTAAACCAAATTTTGCTGATAGCATCATATGCTTGATGTATTTTTTGACAATCCATATGAGTAAACAGATTTGCAGGAAACATTAAGGTACATGCACTCACTATGAGGAGCTCCTGGTCTGAAGTAATGAGGCAAGTCTCATATTGTAATATGGGGTGAAATAGATCTGGGAAAAAATACTTCCAACTAATTATATTTTATTAATGGTAGTTTTTATAGAAAAAGCTGAACAGAAGGACAAACAATAGTTACGTCTGACATATTGTTTTACGTTTTTTGTGTTTTTTATTTTTAAATATATATTCAACAAATTTAGGAAATTCAGGAATTCCTAAAGGAATTAAGGAAATAGGGCCTATATTGAGAACACTTAAGGGTCAGAGGTCTGCCTATATGGTATGCTACAGCTATAGACACAGAGAAAGAAACTGCACCTGCAGCTGCACACCCCTCCTCCCTCTCTTTCTTGTAAAACTATTTAAGGCCCCGTCACAAACAGAGCTAAATCTTTGGCAGATCTGTAGTTCTAGTGAAATCATGGACATAGTGTTCCATTTGTACACAGCCACAAACCTGGCATTGATTATCCACAATTTCACTTCAACCACAGATCTGCCGCAGATTTATCTCTGTGTGTGACAGGGCCTTAACAGATAGATATTGGGACAAGATGAAGGTTACGGAATCATTTCAGAAAGGCAATATATAGAGAAAGTAAGATGGCAAGCTTCTGAAAGGTGAGGACAATTCCATCTTATATAGTGCTAGTAGAGATGAATAAAATGTTTGCCTGATTCATCGCTGATAGAATATAATGGGAGCATTGATTCATCTATTATGCCCTCAACCGTCATTTTCAAGCATGGTCAAATAATGATCCAATGATTCCAAATGGTGTACAAATTATGAACTACTAGGAAATCTATCAGGGGCGAACTTAGCTGAAAATCAGCACATCTTTAACCTCTTCAGGCCATGATCATTTTCGATTTTTTTTCATTTTTGTTTTTTTTCCTCTTTTTCAAGAACCATATCCTTCTAGTTTGCATCAACATAGCTGTATGTGGGTTTATTTTTTGTGAGACGAGTTGTACTCTTGAATTGCACCATTAATTTTACTATATAGTGTACTAGCAAACAGGAAAAAAAAACAAATGTGGTGAAATTGCAAAAAAAAGTGCAATTTCTCAATTTTTTTTTGTTGTTTTTTTTTTTATTTACCATGTTCAGTATATGGTAAAACTGACCTGGCAATATTATTCTCCTGGTCAGTAAGAGTACGTAGATGCCAAATATGTGTAGCTTTTTAAGTGGAGAACAAAAATCGGAAATTTATAACATAAAATTTTCCTTTTGTCGCCATTTTTAATTTTTAGATCTGGAGCTGTGTGATGGCTTATTTTTTGCTCACTGAGCTGACATTTTGTTACCATTTTGGGGTAGATACAATGTTTTGATTGCCTCTCATTGCCGCAATGTTGCAGATGCCCAAAAAAACGTAATTATGGCGGTTTGATTTTTTTCTCATTAGTCATCGGATTAGTTTATTTTATATTTTGATAGATTTGGCATTTTTGAATGTGGCAATATCAAATGTGTATTTTTTATTATTGTTTTATTTTCAATGGAGCAAAAGAAGGGTGATTTTAACTTTTGTGTATTTTTGTCATATTTTTATAAACTTTTTTTCCCCCATTTTTTATTGTTTTTACTAGTCTACTTACTAGTCTATTTACTATTGTACTTAGGGGACTTGAAGCTGGGCTCATCCGATTGCTTGCGCTGTGAAGAGCAGGGTATCAGCACTGGTCTGTACAGCAGAAATGTTGTATTCCTTTGAAAGCCGGCACGCAGCTGGCATTTACAGGAAGTTTATCATGACATAGATGGGTCATCAGCTGACCCCTGGCTGTCATGATAACCCACCAGCAGCTCGTAATAAATACCGTCATAGGGCCATCAATGGGAGCAGTTAATGACAAGGTTCCTGCCTGCACGCATTAAATCCCGCTCCCAGAGATTCACACCAAAATTTAACTAGTTAACAGGCGAATCTCTAATCCACCTGCGCCTGTGAAAGGCAAATGTCAACTGATCAGCTGATCAGATGTGGGTAAGGAAAGATGTGGGCTCAGTTGGGCAGCCGGCATAGGACAAACCAGTACGTCATATGTTGGTAAGGGGTTAAAATCTTTTCCTTTTTTTCACTTTTTATTGCATTTATTAGTCTCCTTAGGGAACTTGATACTGCAATCAACCAATTGCATGTACTATATAGAGCCGTCCATCAGCATATATTGCTCCTGCCATTTCAAAGAATTGTCTACACCACATTGAAATCTCACCTCGCATATATGTATGTATACAATTTGACAGATAGGAGAGCAGAAGCAGAGGAATTAGTGCCATTGTGTCTACCCAAAAAGGTATAAGATAAAAACATCATCTCGTCACAACAAGCCCTCACAGCTACATTATTGGAAAATGAATAAATATTTGGGTGTCATGGCTCAACTCCAGGGCTCAGTTCAGTGATCTCTGGTTGTGTGGTCAGTTTCTCTCTCTGTTGGACCACAGCCTGCTTGGTCTCTGTCCTATTGCTGATGGTTCTTTTTATCTTTCCTTTCCTTTGCTTTCCTTTTTATTTCTATTCAAGTGTGTTCAGTTCCTCGTTTGATTTGCCCCATCACATCTTAGGAGAGGCTATTTATACTCACAAATCAGATGTATTCATTGCTGAATATATTCCTGGATAGATGGATGTTTGGAGACCCAGCTCTTCAGTTAAGGATAATATTGCTTTTCCCTGCAGTTTGTTTGTGTGTTTCCTTTTCCAGTATTCTTCCCTTTCTTTTATATTTGGGATTTGGGGTGTTTTCCACCTATTACGTAAGTCTTTTGAGTTTCCTTTGTTTTCCTCAGTCTTCCCTGTACTGTGTTTAGACATTTTTAGCCCTGTGTCTGACCCTCTACTGTGTGCACTTCATTTATGTTAATTGTTGTTTAGTGTAAGGCGGGCTTTACACGTTGCGACATCGATAGCAATTGCGAGCGATGTCCAGCGCGATAGCACCCGCCCTCGTCGCACATGCGATATGTGGTGATTGATGCCGTAGCGAACATTATTGCTACGGCAGCTTCACACACACATACCTGCTTGACGACGTCGCTGTGACTGCCGAACAATCCCTCCTTCAAGGGGGAGGTGCGTTCGGCGTCACAGCGACGTCACTAATCGGCCGGCCAATAGAAGCGGAGGGGCGGAGATAAGCGGGACATAACATTCCGCCCACCTTCTCCCTTCCGCATTGCCGTCGGGACGCAGGTAAGGAGATGTTTGTCGCTCCTGCGGTTTTACACACAGCGATGTGTGGAGCTGCAGGAACGACAAACAACATCGTACCTGCGATCGAACCGGCATTATGGAAATGAACGACGTTACACAGATCAGCGATATTGTACGCTTCTGTGCTCGTTCATCGTCGCACCTAGGATTTACATGTTGCGATGTCGCTACCGGCGCCGGATGTGCGTCACTAACGACGTGACCCCGGTGATATATCGGTAGCGATGTCGCAATGTGTAAAGCCCCCCTAACACTTTAACTGTTGAGGGTGCAATTAAGGTCACTGAAGGTTAGCCGGAATTAAGCGGTGGCGCCATTTCATAATCTTAGGTTGCCAACCTCCACCATCAGGCAGGGACAAATTAAGGTCAGATTTAGGGCTTTTAGTCTGACTAGGGACCTGTTGATTACAGGTATTACATCTTTCCTGGTTTATTCATCCCCACGTGAGTGGTACGGCACAGTTGTAACACCGGGTCTCAAAAATGACAACACAGACCAATTTTTTTTTACAAGATTCTGATTTTTTTTTTCATTACTTTAATAAAAAGAAAAATAACTATATGTTTTGGATCATAATTGTATTAACATGAAGAATCTTGTTGCCAGGCCGTGTGCTTGCACAATAAACACCATAAAAATAAATCACACAAAAAATAAAAATCGGAGAAAAAAAATCAGAAACTTTTTGCCTTTTCACAGGGCTCTAAACCTTTTTTATTTTATTTTTTTTTTCACATGTATCAGTACATAGTATTGTAGAATGAAAGGTGTCACTCGAAATACTCAAAACATCTAATT